>NC_068990.1:26513909-26521620 GCF_001194135.2 Octopus bimaculoides
TTCAATGATGATGATGATGATGATGATGATGACATTGAAGATGATGATAGTGATGATGATGATAATGATGGTGATGATAGCTGTGATGATGTTGATTGTAGTGCTGGTGATAACAGTGATGACGATGACAATTATAATGATAATGATGCTGATAATCATCACGATGATGATGGTGATGATGATGATGATGATGATGATGATGATGATGATGATGATGAGGACAACAGCAATGATGAGGATGGCGCTATTGGTTAGTGGTGGTAGTGGTGGTGGTGGTGGTGATAGTAACAAGGGTGAGCAGGATGATGTTGATGATGATGATGGTGGTCATGATGAACGTGATATAACTGGTAGACATGTTAGTAATGATGACTGGCAGGAGGGCGATAGTAGCCCCCCTCCTCCTCCTCTTACCCCTCGCTATAATCGTCCTCATTACCATTCTCATCCTCCTTCTCCTCTACATGATCATGATCATCGTCATCATCAGGATCATCATCATAGTCAACATCAATATCATCATCGAAGTTGTCATTGTCATTATCATATTCACCATTACCATCATCATCATCGCCATCATCATCATCATCAGCATCATCATCACCAACATCAACAGCATCATCATCATCGCCATCATTGTCATCATCATTATCATCATCGTCATCATCAACATCATCATCACCATCAACATCATCAATATCATCCTCATCATCATCATCATCATCATCTTCACCAGCATCCTCACGAACATGATAATCATCATCATGAGCATCATCATTATCATCCTCATCATCATCATCATCATCATCTGGTTTCCTTCTTCTGCAGTAGTTGCTGATGATGATGCTGATGCTGATATGATGGTGAGTAGAGAGGTAAAGAGCAAGGGAAACAGCAAGGGACACAGAAAGAGGAGTAAGAGGAGGAAAGGAGAAGAGTAGCAGGGGGGAAAGTGAGAGGAGAAGGAGTTTTGGCAGCAAGGGATGCAGTAAGGGTTGAGGTTGAACCAAAGGGGATGGTGTTGTGATGCGGATGCTGATGGCAGGGACGAATCAATATTGGTCATAAAACGATGATCAAATTACATGAGAGGAATCTGTCTAATGATGATGACAATGCGGATAGTGATGATGATGGTGATGATGATGATGGTGGTAATGATAGTGATGACGATGATGACGATGTTGGTGATGATGATGACGATGATGGTGATGATGATGATGGTGATGATGATGATGATGATAATGATGATGATGGTGATGATGATGACGATGATGGTGATGATCATGATGATGCTGATGACGGTGATGGTGATGATGATGGTGATGATGGTGATGATGATGGTGATGATGATGATGATGGTAATGATAGTGATGACGATGATGGTGATGATGGTGATGCTGATGACGGTGATAGTGATGATGATGGTGATGATGGTGATGATGATGGTGATGATGATGATGGTAATGATAGTGATGACGATGATGGTGATGATGATGGTGATGCCGATGACGGTGATGGTGATGATGATGATGGTGATGATGATGGTGATGATGATAGTGATGATGATGGTGATGGTGATGATGATGATGGTGATGGTGATGACGATGATGGTGATGGTGATGATGATGGTGATTGTGGTAGTGGTGGTGGTGGTGTTTATGATGATGATGATGGTGGGGTAGTGGTTATGACATGATGATGATGGTGATGATGATGATGATAATGGTGATGATAGGGTGATGATGATGATGGTGATGATGATGAGGATGAGGATGGTGGTGGTAGTGGTGGAGGTGGTAGTGGTTATGATGATGATGATAGTGATGTTGGTGGTGATGACGATGATGATGATGATGAAGATCATGGTGGTGATGATGGTGATGTTGGTGCTGGGTGGGGTAGGAGTGAGGGTGGTGGTGATTATGTTAATGGCGATGACGGCTTTGATGATGATAATGATGATGATGATGATGATAGCGGTGGTGGTGTTTGCAGAGTTAATGATGCTAATGATGACAGGGATAATTGCAGGGATGATGTTGATGATGATTATGATGGTGATGGATTAGGTAACGATAATGCAATAATGTTGTTAATAATGAAGTGGATAAGGAAGAGGATGATCATGATTGTTATCCTGATGATGATGATGATGATGACAATGATGATTATGAGGATGGGAAAGATGGAGTTGATGGTGGTCGTGATGGCTATGGGGAATTTGTGATGATGATGATGGTGGTGGGGAGGAGGTGGGATAGAGGATGGGGAGAGGGGTGGTGGTGAAGAGGAGGAATATGATGAAGAGGGGATGAAGGAAAATGAAGTGGAGGAGGAAGAGAAGGGGGAGTGAGAAAAAGAGTAAGTGGGAGAGGATGAGGTGTAGAAGGAGTAAGAAGATTAAGAGGAGAAGGAGGAGGTGTAGTGACAAAAGGAATGAAAGGAGGAATAAGAAAAGCAGTAAGAGGAGGAGGAGGAGGAGGAAGAGTAGAAAGAGTAAGGAGATTAAGAGGAGGAGAAGGAGGAGAAGGTGTAGTAACGATAAGAATTAAGAGAGGAGGAGGAGGAGTAAGAAAGACAGCAAGAAGTGGAGGAAGAGGAGTTGAAGGAGTAAGAAGAAGATTAAGGGGGAGGGGAGAGAAAGAGGAGGAGAAGGAGGAGTCAGAAAAAGAGTAAGAGGAGTAGGAGGAGACGGGATTCCTATGCTTATTGATATAAATCGAAGAAAATGATGATGCTGCAGTTGATAATGAAGATGATGATGATGATGATTACGGTGATGATTATGATGGCGATGGTGTTGGTGATGACAATGATGATGATGATGATAATGATGATGGTAGTGGTGATGATGATGATGATGATAATGATGATGATGATGATGATGATGATGACAAGGAAGATGGTGATGATGATGGTAGTGGTGATGATGATGATGATGATAATGATGTTGGTGGTGATGATGGCAATGACGATGATTATGATGATGATGATGATGATGATGGTGAAGGTGTTGGTGATGGTGATGACGATGAAGATGATGACAATGATGATTATGATGACGATAATGATGATGACAGCAACAACGATGCTGCAAGTTTATAATAATTATGCAAGGTGCGTAATTCTAATTATATTTGTAAAGTTTGGTGCCAGTTTGCAGGAATGGTTAGATTTCTTTATTTCTTAAAGATACAAGCATCAATGCATGCCTGCATTTTGATGTTCATAGATGTGCAGTTATCTGCATATATGCACAGTGTTTCCATTATGAGTTTTCCTTTTCCTTTCTTTTTTTTTTTGCTGTTCTTTTTCTTCTTTATTTCTCACCGATTCGTTGCCGCTGCTGATGACTCCTTTCATTTGCGATATCGGTTTTAATATTCCAGCTGGGGATCACGTAATGATAATTGATGGAGCGCAAGTGAGACCCAAGGCTCGGGTTATGGACGAGGAAGAAAACGCGAGGCAAGTCATCGTAATTATGACATTAACACCAAAACAATCGCCGTCATCACCGCTATCGCCACCATCATGATGATCATCATCATCACCATCATCACTATCACCGTCATTATTATCATCATGATCATCATCATTGTCATCATCATCATCATCATCATCATCACCATCATCGCCATCATCATCATCATCATTGTCACCACCACCTTCATCTTCACTTTACACTGCTCATCATCATAATAACCATCCACCATCGCCTGATTGTTTATAAGCATAACAAGAATAGTTTTGCAGTGACAGAACAATGTTGAGTGTCTTGTTGCTGATGAGACTATGAAAATGGTTGAAACACAGTTGTCTCAGCGTTTCTTCTCTTACTGTCCAAAGGGAGAGTGTCTGTGCAGTTTGTCTTTATATCTTTGTATTTGTTTCAGTCATCTCACTGTGGCCATGCTGGAGCACCACCTTGAAAAATCGATCCCAGTACTTATTAAGCCTGGCTCTTATTTTATTGGTCTCTTTTGTCAAACAGGAATGTAAACACACACACACACACACACACACACATCTATCTATCTATCTATCTATCTATCTATCTATCTATCTATCTATCTATCTATCTATCTATCTATCTATCTATCTATCTATGTATGTATGTATGTATGTATGTATGTATGTATCTATATATCTATATATGTAGGTAAATTGAAAATTAGAGGTAATACTTGACAATTGTAATCACCTGTGTATTCCAGCTAGTGGTTGCGGTGAAAGAATAAATTGTTATTTTTTTGTTATTTTTTTGTTTTGGATTTACAATTTTATCTATATATGTATGTATCTATGTATGTATGTATCTATTTATCTATCTATCTGTGTATATGTATATATATATAGGATGGGCTTCTTTCAGTTTCCATATACCAAGCCTACGTACAAGGCTATGGTCAGCCTGAGGCTATACTAGAAGACACTTGCCCAAGGTGCCATGCAGTGGGACTGAACCGAGAACCATGTGGCTGGGAAGCAAACTTCTTACCACACAGCCACACCGACGACTATCCTATGTATTTAGTAAATTCATTTTATTTACTGTCTCAGTGGCAATTAAATTATTTGAGTATACTCCTTAGTAAACATTAGTATGAAAAGTAAACACTGTTGAAGCAACAAAGAGAGCATTCTTTAGTGAACAGTCACCTTTTCTACACCTACAAAAACCTTGTCATCTGTTTTCTTCTTATGTATAGCCTTATCTGCTTGACAATATTTCATTCTGCAAAATCCTTCTTCGCTAGGCTGTCACCCACTGAAATTTCCAACTTTGTTTTGTTTTGTTTCGGTGGGGTTGTTCACTTACGAGTTAGCATACTGAACATCAATAATATTTATTTCTCAGTATGGCAGTGAGCTGGCAGAACTGTCAGCACGCCGGGCGAAATGTTTAGTGGTATTTTGTCTGTCTGTACATTCTGAGTTCAAATTCCGCTGAGGCCAACTTTGTCTTTCATCCTTTCAAGGTCGATAAATTAAGTACCAGTTGCATACTGGAGTCAATCTAATCGACTGGCCTCCTCCCCAAAATCTCGAGCCTTGTGCCTAGAGTAGAAAAGAATATTTATTTCTCAATATGGTGGTAAGCTGGCAGAAACGTCAGCATGCCGGGCAAAATGCTTAGTGGTATTTCATTCGTCTTTACATTCTGAGTTCAAATTCTGCCAAGGCTGACTTTGTCTTTCATCCTTTTGGAGTCAATAAATTTAATACCAGTTGCATACTGGGGTCATTCTAATTGACTGGTCCTGTCCCCCAAAATTTCAGGCCTTGTGCCTAAAGTAGAAAAGAATATTTGTTTCTCAGTCTTGAATGAAAGACTGAGAAATACTACGGGCTATGAAAGTTACTAATTACATGACCGGAGTGTTATATGCATAACGAATCTCCTATCGGGGTCATTGTCCCTGCTTCTAGTGATTCAACCCTATCATACCATGCTTCTGGGATAGGGGGAATAAAGTGGTAATGAATGGTACATGGAGAAAACTAGACAACTGATCACATTGCAACTTTGTAGTGAAGTGTTTTTATGACCAATGTCCACCTTGGCTTTTATTTACCTTTGTTTTTAATTGGGGGAAAAAAACACCACAACTTTGCAATGAAATGACCTTATTATAATGAACCCAGCACTTCATCTTGTAAATAAACAAGGTCTAGACTGTTTGCAGTTAAGGAAATAATTGATATTTATTCTTCAGATGAAGAGTTTACAATTCTGCAGACAATGAGGTTGATGCAGACAATCAAACCAGTGAAAAAGATGAAGAAAGTAACGATTTGGGGGAACAAATGCGGTAGTTGAGAGACAAGCCTATTATTGTTACTCTCTTGGATGCTTTTGTGATTCTGTCCATTAGTTTGACCAACAAATGTGGTAGTTGAGAGGTAGGCCTATTATTGTTGTTCTCCTGAATTTCTGAATCTTGTCCATTAGTTTTCCTGCAATCATAAGTCTTCAGCTGTATAAGAAACTATTAATTTTTTTGTGGAGGATTAGACACAGAGGCCCAAGTCTGAAAAGTTTAAAATAAAACAGAGGAGAAATGCCTTCACAAAGTCCACTTTTTACTTGTGCTTGGACCCTCATCATAAATAGAACAGTATCCCCAAATCAAAACTGAGAGAATTGCAGAAGCTTTCAAGCAATTTGAGATGACAAGTAGTGTTACTAAATACATGTTTGCATCTCGTCAGCAACAGAATGTGGCGATTAGCAGCTAAATCTTAACAAGGTTATTAATTGTGTTCTGATGAGGAAACTGAGGTTTGTATAACTGGGCAGGAATGGTTAACATAGAGTCACATTTTATTTTTCGTATGTGTCCCACTTTGGGCTTTTCAGGTTGCATAATGTATATGTCAGTACATTGATTGGATGGACAGTTATTGAATGATGTCTTCTTCGTTAACTCTGATGAGGGAAAGAATGAAGAAGAGAGAGAAGGAAGCAGGGTGTGTGTGTGTGTGTGTGTGTGTGTGTGTGAGTATGCATACAGATGCAACCATATACACACACAAACAGACACTCACACAGACATGCACACACAAACACACACACACATCCAAACATGTGTGTGTGTATGAGTGTACATAGATATATATATATCTATATAATATATATATATATATATATATATATATATACATATTCATACATGCAGCTACATATCTCTCTTTCTCTTTCTAAATATATATATATTTATATGAATGATATACATAGGCAGCTATTGTAATATATATATGTGTGTGCGTCTACATCCATGTCCCTGTTTATACGTGACCACACACACAATATATCTTTCTACAAAGATATCTTCGGCAGGCGAAGGTGTTTGTAAATGTATCCTAGCTGTGAACTTCCAGCGATGAATGATCAATTACAGACCTTACTCTCACCTTATCTGACCTTTCATCTGACCTTCGACACCAGCCGACCTTTCAACACACTCAACACTAACAACAACAACAACAACAGCAGCAGCAGCAGCAATTCCTCTGCTGCAGTTTTAATGTAAATATTCTCTCTTCCGTCTTGTCACTTTATCTTCGGTTCTATGTCTCCACATCAGAAGACGAAGGATTGTATGAAAGGGCTGGTGGAAAAATGCAGTCAAGTGATTGGCGCTGTGGGTTGATTCCAATCCTTGGCATTGGCATATTGTTGTGAATCATGCAGGCTCATGGGTCAGTGGTAAGGGGTGTTGAACTCATGATTGCAAGATTGTGGTTTCAATTCCTGGATCGAGTGATGTATCGTGTCCTTGAGCAAGACACTTCATTTCACGTTGCTCCAGTCCATTCGATCAGCAAAAATGAGTTATCCTGCGATGGACCAGTGTGCTGTCCAGGGAAACAATACACCCTAGAGAAACCAGGAATATGCTAGGCCAATGGTTTAAATTGATATTAATTTAATTAATATCAAATTTTTACCCTTATTATTTAAATTTATATATATATATATATATATAAATTTTAAACGATGATGATGATGATGATAATGGATATATATATATATATATATATATATATATATATAAGGTGCAGTGTATATTTAAATACAACAGAGGAATCCACTCATGGGATCGCTTATGCTAGAAAGAACTGCTAGGTTCTAGAACCACAAAATTAGGGATAATATCCCGAAAGGAACGAAATGAAAAATAAAGACTGTTTTATACACACA
>NC_068990.1:26521663-26523168 GCF_001194135.2 Octopus bimaculoides
ACACACACACACACACACACACACACACACACACACACATACATATACAATTATAATGAAGGGCAAATGAAAAAAGATTTCTATGCCAATATGCTGAGAATATACATCACTATGAATACATGTCATGCTGAAATCGAGGAAGGCAAGCTAACAGAATTTTTTTTTAATGCGTTATCTCTATATTGAATCAATTTTGGGATTAATCCAGCAGATTTTTCCCTCTTCAGTAGAGAATACGGTACAAAATAAATGAAATACTTACAAGCACTCATGGAAAAGCAGAAGCAAGAGTCATGAGTACACATAAGTACCTCAGATATATCTAAATATAAAATCCTGGTGTGTGTGTGTGTATATATATATATATATATATATATATATGTATATATATGGGAGAATATACAAAAAATAACAACAGACGAGGACAGGTGGTGTAAATAACAAAAGTATATATTAGTATGACGCTCGGGAATACGGAAAGTCTTTGATGTTTCGAGCTACGCTCTTCAACAGAAAGAATACGGAGACAGAAAGAATACGGAGATATGTATATATATATATACATGCATACACACACACACACACCAATATTCTTCCTTCATACCAGAAAGCATTGAAATGCCTATTGGTTGCTGACAGTCCCAACAGCAGCATATGTAATTCATAGCTCAGGCTGGACTGCAGTTCATATATACTCCTATCTATATCTAGCATGGCACATGTCACAGTCAGAAGCACTGAAACCAACTCTAAAGAGTGTTGCAGACTTACCACGGTCGAGGCACAACTTTATCTTCAGCTGTCTGTCTGTCTGTCTCTTTGTCTCTTTGTCTATCTGTCTGTCCTGTCCTCTAATGCAAGGATATCTCAATAGCCGAAGGGATTGGTTTACTTGGAAAAAGAAGCGGAATCAAATAAGGTCCGGGATATTTCAGTGCTTCTGACTGTAACATGAACTGCAGTCAAGCCTGAGCTACGAATTACATCTGCTGCTGTTGACACTGTCAGCAACCAATAGGTATTTCGATGCTTTCTGGTATGAAGGATGAGTATTGGTATGTGTGTGGTTGAGTAACCCATCTTGCTCAAAAGGTCCCTGAATAAGGTTTGTTTAAAGATGATGAATGAAACACAAATGTTTCCAGAGGTGAATTATTCAAACCCTAAAGAATCCCTCTCAACACATAGGTATGATGCTTCCCCCACTACTTCTGCTCATGATCAGAGATGCACACATCGTCAGCCACCAAGGGACATGCTCAACTGGTTAAGGTCGAACAACTGACAAGCAAATCTGTGGTATTGTGCAGAATATTTGCTGTAGGCCATCTTTTATACCAAGACAAAACAATGTACATGATAACACTTCCAATCAATTAAGATCAAAAGCCATGAGAGCCACTGCCTGGTACTGCATCAGGGCATTTATTCATTATTATTATTATTATTATTTTATGTTTGACTTTTGTTTTGCATTTGTACAAGTTGGATCCAAGTCTCACCCA
>NC_068990.1:26523315-26526641 GCF_001194135.2 Octopus bimaculoides
TATGTGTTTGCTTTAAAATTTGAGATCACATAGACAATATTTTACGTAGGATATGGGCAGTTCCCATGAGCACTATCTTTTGAACTTCAGCCATTTTGGGGTTTCCTGGTATCTGAGCTAGGTAGTAATCAGCCCGTTTCGCTGTCATTCCCAGGGCACCTATGACAATAGGTATTGTTTTCGTCTTCAGATTCCACATTTTGCTAATTTCTATTTCAAGATCTTTATATTTGCTCAGTTTTTGGTAGGTCTTGACAGATACGTTTATATCAATTATTATTATTATTATTATTATTATTACTGAGTGAGAGAGCAGTGCATGCCATCACAGTGATGCTGGGGTACAAATATACAAAGTCCATTATACTCATCATGACCACCTGTCTGATAAGGATACACCAAGCACATGCATCACAACTATATGTGCATGACATAGTGATCTCATATCAAGATAAAACAGCGCATGACCTCGCAGGTGGGGCCCAGTTAGAATTTTCTTTAGGTCAAGTAGCCCATCCAGCTCAAAAGGTCCCCGAATAAGGGTTATTATTATTATTATTATTATTATTATCATCATCATTATTATTATTATTATTATTATTATTATTATTATTATTATTGTTATTAGTATTATTATTGTCCATAAGGCCAGAAGCCACGAGGGCCAGTGCCTGGTACTGCATCGATATAATTTTGAATTGTACTCAAGTCTGTGGATTAATTTCTGGAGAATTTCACAAAAATGGAGTTTCTTTACAAGTGTGTCTTCTTGCACAGAATGCTCTCTCAAAGCTAGGGAGTGTCTTTTCATTTATCATTTTCACTGTTTTATTTATAGAAAATATATAAACACAATTTTTAAGAACGTATATTCTTTGCAGCAGACATTTAACACAAAATGTCAACCAGACACACCCTCTTTCTCTTATCACACAAAAACCATTTCCATAGACAAGACTTAAAAAAAAATGATTATAAATAAAATATAAACGGAAATTATAAATAAAAATAAGCGCAGACATGGCTGTGTGGTAAGAAGTTTGCTTTTCAACCATGTGGTTCCAAGTTCAATTCCTTTGCAATAAGGGTGGAGGACTTGCAGAAAACAGCACTGCTTGGAACCGCTTGAATACTCTGGAAGGTGCTCGAAAAATTAGGGGTGATACCTTAGTTCACTATTAGTGAACAACTGACACTGTAATATATCTCCAGCGTTAGAAGCTGTACAAAGGCAATAATAATAATAATAATAATAATAATAATAATAATAATAATAATAATAATAACCCTTATTCAGGGATATTTTGAGCAGGATAGGCTACTCAAGCTGCAGAAAATTCTAACTGGGCCCCACCTGCAAGGTCATGCACTGTTTATCTTGATATGAGATCACCATGTCGCACACATATGGTTGTGATGCATGTGCCTGGTGTACCCTTATCAGACGGGTAGTCATGATGGCTATACTGGGCTTTGTATATTTGTACCCCAGTGTCATTGTGATGGCATGCACTGCTCTTAATAATAATAATAATAATAATAATAATAATAATAATAATAATAATAATAATAATAATAATCAGTAAAGCTCCAAAAGAAAGTTTGACTCTTGGGAATAGCTAGGATTATCAGGAGAGTTCAAAGCACTTGAAAGACTGCTGGAAACTTGTGGATACCTAAGGTTGCAGATAGTGACCTGCTATCCGCATAATTCCTACCAGGAAAAAGATCGAACCTCAGCCAAACCAAAAATAAAAACAACCATCATCATCATCATCATCATCATCATTGTCGTCGTCGCCGTCGTCGTTGCTGTCATCATCGCCGTCGTCGTCGTCGCCGTCGCCGTCGTCGCCGTCGTCGCCGTCACCGTCGCCGCCGTCGTCGTTGCCGTCGTCGTCGTCATCATCATCATAGTCATCATCCTCATCATCCTCACCATCATCATCATCATCATCATCATCATCATCATCATCATCATCATCATCATCATCATCATGGTCATCATCATCTGCATATAAAGTCTGTTGTCCTTGCTGGCATGGAGTAGGACAGTTGACAAGACCTCTTTCGGAATGGCATTCTACAACTTCATGTCCTTCCTAACCCCAAATAAATTTACATAATTTATTCATTCTCCAAAAGATTCTTATCTCATCTCTTTATCTGCAAACATTAACTTTCTTCATCCTGTTCTCCTTCATCATAACTTAAATATATTCACAAGATTAGGTTTGTAAACTTAGCAAAGTAGTAATTAGAAATACCGTAATTAAGCAAGCGCTCAGTGTATAAAGAGATAACGAGATATATAATTGCCTAATTGGCTCAAAACCATGACATTCTTCTCATACATTTAATTATATGCTACCTTTGTTTTAAATATTTCTAATATAGACATTTTACAGTTCTATATTTAAGAGATTTGGAATTATGTACATTATTTATATTATTTACATTTGATAGATATTTGTCCTCATCTTGTTTGTTGTTAACACAATGTTTCGGCTGATATACCCTCCAGCTTTCATCAGGTGTCTTGGGGAGATTTTGAAACAGGGTTCTCATTCCTATGGTATTTTTAAATGTTGTTGTAGTTGTTATTATTATTATTATTATTATTATTATTATTATTATTATCATTATTATTCAGGTCACTGCTTGGAATCGAACTCGGAATCTTGGGGTTAGTAGAAACATTGCCAGATCAGATTGGAGCCTGGTGCAGCCTCTGGCTTTCCAGCCCTCAGTCAAACTGTCCAACCCATGCCAGCATGGAAAGCGGACGTTAAATGATGATGACAATGATGATGATGTATTTATGTATCAAAAGATATTGACTAGGTCACCAGATGCTGTTATACCCTGCTGATCACAATGTACTTCCAGTTCCATCTTGATTCCACTGTTCTTTACCATCTTGACCTAAATTGCTTAACTAAATCATCTTCCCATCATCACGGAGGCCTTCCACATGGCCTTTTCTGATCTCTTGGCAATCACTCAACACCTGCACAAGTCCACCTGTTGTCAGTGAACCATGCAACATGTCTAGCCTAGTGGAACTTGTGCTTTTCTTACTCGGCAATCACATCGTTCACTCAGTCATTCTGGAATTATCACAATTCAAATGTGGTGTGTGTGTGTGTGTGTGTGTGTGTGTGTGTGTGTATGCGGTGTTTATATATGTATGGAAAATGGACGTTAAACGATCATGATGATGATGATATATATATCATTATCGTCGTTTAAAGTCTGCTTTCCATGGTGGCATGGGTTGGACGGTTTCTACAGCTAGATGCCCTTCCTAACGCCAGCCACTTTGA
>NC_068990.1:26526651-26527231 GCF_001194135.2 Octopus bimaculoides
TATATATATATATGGGAGAATTTACGAAAAAAAACAACAACAGACAAGGACAGGTGGTGTAAACAACAAAAGGATGTATTAGTTTAACGCTCGGGAATACAGAAAGTCTTTAACGTTTCGAGTTACGCTCTTCAACAGAAAGAATACGGAGAAAACAAGGAGAAAAACACGGAGAAAAAATATTGAATGTTTTGGTCAGCGATCAATCATGGCGACTATATATGTACACACACATCCACACACACATATGCGAGTGTGTGTGTGTGTGTGTATTTGAAGTTTTGGTCTTCAAATGCCTTCAGTTTCTAAATATTAAGCTATTTTTACGGCATATATTTATATTTTTTAAAGGAAAAATTCCAACTGCTACGAGTTGCAATTATATTTTAGCCCCCTCCCCCTTTTAAACTACTCACATATTTGTCTGAACTTTTATATATTTGCAATTTTTGCATCCCCCCCACCATTAATCCGAATATTCACAAGATGAAACGATAGATATCCTTTGTACGTAAGTTAGCTTTCAGCTAAAATTATGCACACACTCTTATGTATGTGTGCATGTATGTTATATATATAG
>NC_068990.1:26527554-26530659 GCF_001194135.2 Octopus bimaculoides
TATATATATATATATATATATATATATATGTACATACATACATACATACATGCATACATACATACATATACATACATATATATACATATATATATACATATATACATATATATATATACACACACATACATACATGTATATTGTTTCCTTTGTCAGTGCTGATTGGGTGCTAAATAAAGTCTATCTACACTCATTTTCATTTTCCCTTGTCTCATATCTACGATCTTTTATATGTATGTATGTATATGTGTGTGTGTCTATATATATTTTTGCTCATATATACATACATATACACACACACATATATATATATGTATGTATGTACACACAGAAAGATGTATGCATGCCTACTATCAACATTGTTCTATAGTTGCTTATCTGCCAACCTACAGACGTGCATGCAGATACGCATAACGAAATGCACATGTGTGTGTGCACAGATATATATATATATGTATGTGTATGTATATAAATGTATATCTGTATTTCTGTTTATGAATTATACATAAATTTATGCATATATATATATGTGTGTGTGTGTGTGTGTGTGTGTGTATTATGTGAGAAAAATCTGTGCAATAAATAAATTAAAAATAAGAATGAAGTAAGAAAACAGTGTGAGAAATTTTCATGGAACAAACTGTGTCTTTCGATTTCAGCACCGATATTTCAGAAATCCTTTCACAATCTTCAAAAGTGAAGTTATTTTAGGCTATTAAAGGTTTCTTGTTCTTTACCACTTTTTTTTGGAATCATCATATTTTTTTTCATTTCTACATATTTATTTTCACTAAATAACTAAATATATGTGTGTGTGTGCATGTATATATATATATATATATATATATATATATATGTATGTATGTATGTATGTATGTATGTAGAAGAGAAATCCTGCTTCTCAGTGTATTTTCTCTCTTAACAACTAGTGTATGTGTGTGTGTGTGTGTGTACGTACTGAATAAAACATGTATTTCTGTGGATCTCAGATAAGAAGTGCACAATGTGTACACTGTAAAACTGCACATTACCAACGTCTTAAAGACTAATTGGAGTCTTTGATTTAGTATGACATACAAGTGTTATAATAACAAAAAAAATGGATATTAACTATTTACTAATGATATATAATATGTGATGTATATATAATGCATTTCACATATATATATCAATGGTTGAATAGCAAGAACACAAGGGGAAAAAGTTAGACAAAAGACGGGCAAATAGGAAACTAGATGGAAGCTGAATGGAAGGAAATTTAGACAAAGACATGGTACACGGAATATTCGCAGCTAAGTTTCCCTTGTCAGTCAATGACCCAAAATATCATAGTAGTTTTGTACCATTACCATTGAGACCACTCGATTTTGGAGGCACCAGTGCTGTTATTAAGCTACTGGGGAAAAGCTAGTTAATGCATACTAAGACAAAAACAAACAAGACATAAAGAAACAACACAATAAGCACCATTCATGTGTGAGTCGTTGCCAGTGATACCTGGCTGGTTCCCCGTGCCGGTGGCACGTAAAAAGCACCATCTGAACGTGGTCGATGCCAGCCTCCTTGGCCTGACTGACTCCTGTACTGGTAGCACATAAAAGGCACCCACTACACTCTTGGAGTGGTTGGCGTTAGGAAGGGCATCCAGCTGTAGAAACATTGCCAGATCAGATTGGAGCCTGGTGCAGCCACTGACTCTCCAGATCTCAGTCAAACCGTCCAACCCATGCCAGCATGGATAATGGACATTAAACAACAATGATGATGATGATGATGATGATGATGATGATGATGATATATATATATATATGAGCTTATATATGTATATATATATATATATATATGTATATATGTATGTGTGTGTGTGTGTTCCTATCTATCCATATGTCAATGTATCTTTATGTATACAAACATTTGTGTATGTGTGTTTATATATAAATATGTGATGTCAATATGTGTGTGTGTGTGTGTGTGTGTGTATGTATACACACCCACCATAACTAGAATCCCTAGGGTGTTGAACAAAATACCCTTGTAGTCTTCCCCCACCTCCATCTCCACCCTCCAGGTTTCGACCTTTCAAATTGTTGACTTCCTCCCCTCCTTTGATCATTCTGAGTATGGTGAAACAGCTTCAAACGAGTTACCAGTTGGCATTTATAATTAATTCTACCCTTGAAAGCTTTGCTTCAGCTTGGCCACAGTTCTAACAATGAAACCAGTGAAGAAATAAAATACAAAACATAAAAGACTATGTCTGTTGTGGCATGGTTCCATGGCTAAGGAGTCTCCTTTGCAATATTTTGGCAAGCTGGCAGAAATGTTAGCATGCCGGGTGAAATGCTTAGCGGTATTTCATCAGCCGCTAAGTTCTGAGTTCAAATTCTGCCGAGGTCGACTTTGCCTTTTATCCTTTTGGAGGTGATTAAATAAATACCAGTTGCGTACTGGGGTCGATGTAATCGACTTAATCCGTTTGTCTGTCCTTGTTTGTCCCCTCTATGTTTAGCCCCTTGTGGGCAATAAAGAAATAAATATTTTAGCTCTGGGTTCAATTCCAAAGCATGGCTCTTTCGTAAGTCAGCAATCTATATTACATTCTGTTCAGTTTACCATGGGGCCCTAAATCTTAGATAATTGCATGTTTATTTTGGTCTTTGACTCTAATTCTAATACTAATTTCAATATTCATAACTATTCTGCGTCTTCCATGTCCTAGAATAATTATTTACCAAATATTTGGAGTCTTGCATTATTTAAATTAATTTTCAGTAATGACTGTCTTATTACCACCAAGGAAATAATCTGCCCATTTCTCTGTTATTAAGAGACTATAATGAAAGAATGTAATGAGCAGACTTAAGTAATTAGTTTAAATGAGGGTGTAAATTAAACATTAACGTGGATACCTTTATGATATTATCCTATGTATCATTATAATTATGATTGAAGGAATTAATGAACTACTAAAACTTTGAGATTGTTACAAACACCAGTTTCAGAGAAGGTGCTATGGGATTTGAACCGTGTACCTTGGCCCTCAGGCAGCCATAGCAAAAGTGGGTATGTGTCCCTTTTTATCATTATAATTTTGTGTTACAGTTT
>NC_068990.1:26530935-26534988 GCF_001194135.2 Octopus bimaculoides
TGATTAGCATGTCTATTTGTATCTTTTAAATGCTTCAGTCATTAGACTGTGGCCATGCTGCAGCACCGCCTTGAAAAATTTTTAGTTGAATGAATGGATCCCAGGATTTATTTTTTTAAAGCCTGGCACTTATTCTGTTGAGCTCTTTTACTGAACTGCTAAGTTATGAGGTGTAAACACACCAATTCTGGTTGTCAAATGGTGGTAGGGGACAAACATGGACCCAAAGACACACACACACACACACACACATGCATGCACACACACTCATATATATATATATATATATTGGTACTGATGCCACGTAAAAAGCACCCAGTACACTCTGAAGTGGTTGGCATTAGGAAGGGCAGTCAGCTGTAGAAACCACATTAAAACAATGGAGCCTGATGTGGCCCCTCACTTCACCAGCCCCTGTCAAACTGTCCAACCCATGCCAGCATGGAAAACAGACGTTGAATGATGATGGTCATGTTCCTATACACACAACAGGCTCTTTTCGGTTTTTGTCAACCAAGTCCAGCTCATAAGGCTCTGGCTGACCCCAGGACTTGGTTGAGACAAGGCTATAGTGGAAGATACCTGTCCAAGGTGCCGTGTAGTGGGACTGAACCTAGAACACCTATATGAAATTGCTTTTAGTAAATGAACAAGTTTAATGATATTCATATTTCACTTTAAAAAATGACCTCAAATTTAACTATTTGACTGTGTCTGGTCCCAATTCCCCAATCTTATTAGAAGGTCTCCATTTATGTCCCAGGTGTGATAAAATAAGGGCTGCAGATTATTAGATTATGGAGTTCAATCAGATCTAATCCCCTAGGTGATAAAAATTAATTTTTGTTTTATTTTATTTTTATGGGAGTGAATTAGGGGTTACCATGAAGAAATATGGTATATGTGTGTATGTATGTAAATCATATGTATGCATGTGTTTGTGTGTGTGTGTCCTATTTGTGTATATATGTACGCATATCATATATGTGTATGTAAATATATATCCATATGTATATGTGTGTATATTGTTTCTGTGCATATGTAAATGTGTATGATGTATATGTATATATGTAGGCATGTGTATGTGTATGTGTGTGTGTGTGTGTGTGCGCCTGTGTGTGCGCGTGTGTGTGTGTATCATATATATATATATATATATATATATATATATACACACACACGTATATGTTTGCATATATGCATGCATGTATGTATGTGTGTATGTAAGTGTCTAACTATCTATCTACCTACTTACCTACATATCTATCCATCTATTTATCTATCTGACTATCTATCTATCTATCTATCTATCTATCTATCAATCTATCTATGCATAGTGTATGTGATTTAGATTGTATTACAGTTCACAGAACTCTGTGTGTATTCTTGTATACTCGAAGGGAGACTGTAACACTGGTTCATAGTCTTGTAGTCTTGAAGTCTGAGTTTCATTTCGTGGCATTCAACTCCACAGAGAAAGCGAAACAAAACAGAAATTAATGCTATCTGTGTGTATACATGTGTGTGTGCGTGCGCGTGTATGTGTGCATGCATGTACATATATGGACATATAAGGTGGTATCAAAAACTTCCTGGACTAGTTCTGCAACAGCTGCAATTATTTGCCCTTCTATTATCTTTGTAAGTTCTCTGGTAACTTTTCGCTTTTGTGATGTCCTGGTTGCTTTGTGGTGTCTGAAGTGTTCTTGGTGCTGTAACCTATTTTGTCGATTCTCTTTTCAGTCTTTGTTTGAATCCTATTTCAACTGTCAGGGTGGCTCTCCATGTTTTTGTGATCCCTAATGTGTTTATTTTTGTTATTGTTCCTATACCCTGTGTCGTTTTGGTCTGTTTGTTCCTCGTCTGTTGTCAAAGAACAAACAGACATATGGCCTTTCGGCAACAAAACACCCTGATAAGCTCAGCGACTACTACTAAATTCAGGCCATGAGACACAGAGAAGATGAAGCCGAGGATTTTAAACATATCATCATCATCATCATCATCGTTTAACGTTCATTTTTCCATGCTGACATTGTTTGGACAGTTCGACTGGGGTCTGGGAAGCCAGGAGGCCGCACCAGACTCCAGTCTGATCTGGCAGTGTTTCTACAGCTAGATGCCCTTCCTAATGCCAACCTCTCTGAGAGTGTAGTGGGTACTTTTTACATGCCACCGGCACAGGGGCCATAGGGGGCTGGCATCGACCACAATCGGACGGTGCTTTTATGTGCCACCTTCACAGGAGTCAGCCAAGGTGATGCTGGCATTGGCCACGTTCAGATGGTGCTTTTTACGTACAGTGACAATATTTGCATATCACCTGAGGAAACACAATTAGATCTCATAATGCAGGAAAACAATTGCATAATCAAGTACCTGTACACCTGGAGAACTACGTTGCATCGAAACAATTGTAGTGATTAAAAAATAAATGTCCAACTGTATCCCTTCAAAAGGCTCGGTTGGAGGCCCAACCTTCCGAGTTCTTTTACAGGGCTAAGAAAAACTGAAAGACCTCTGCAATAAGAGTGAATATGAGAGGGGAACAGGTTGAATAAAATCATAATTAATTGGTCCTCCTGTATTTTCTTTTAGCCAAAGCCAGGAACTTTCCAGTACCCCCTTGTATCATATCTTGATACACTGAGGACAGACCCCTTGATGTTAAATAAGGCATGAATAATTACAGATTAGTAACTCCCATTTTTTGTAGCCACTGTAATTGTTGAGTTTATAAATAGATTGGCTGCTTGTTTCCCTCAGAATGGTCAAATTGATGTTGACACCTCTGATGAAAAGCCAATAAGATTGGTAAGTCAATTTGGGCCCACTTTTTTCAGTCTACGGAGAGACAACCAGATTAGACCTGTTTATAAATCTACAATGATATATACATTACATATACATGTTTTGATATGAATATCTTTTCATACACACACACATCAAAAGAGATATTTACAACAAAACACCAGATAGTGGTAAACATAAATAAACATAAAACGAACAAAACAATATATGTGCGTGTGTGTGTGTATCTATGCAAATGTCTTCATAACACTAATTTGTAACCAAACAAAGTAAAGGTGACCCCATACAATGTGATGTAGTGGTATGCATTATATGTTTTCTTCTTATGGTTCTGTAATTGACCATTGTTCGGTTCTATAATCATTAGACTAAGTTTAGAAGCAGCCAGAGATCTTCAGATGAGATCAAGAAACAGAGTGTTTTTTAAGGAAAAAAAAAAATAAAGAAACCATCTTTATTATTAGTGTCTCGTTATTAATATTGCTTTTCCTAATTTTTTTATGATTTCTTCATCACATGTGACCAGCACAAACGCAGAAACAAACACAGACACACTCACACACACACACACACACATACACACACAAGCATGCACACATATGCATGCGCACACACACACATATGCCGCACACATGCACATGCACATGCATGCACACTCACTCACACATACACACACATATATGCACACTCACACACTCAGACACATGCACTCACGCACACACATTCACTCTCATACACTAACACACATGCACATGCACACACACGTGTGGACTCATACCTATATGCACACACAGGCACACACACACACACACACGCACAGAGACACACATGCACTCACAGATATGCACTTACGCACACACACACATTTACACACAAACACCCTCACACTCAGTCACATGCACGCATACTACACACACAGACACACACTCAAACACACTTACACACACACAGACACACACTCACACACACTTGCACACACACAGACACATGCTCACACACACTTACACACACAGAGGCATACACTCAAACACACTTACACACACACACAGACACACACTCACACACACTTACACACACACAGACACAAACTCACACACACACTTACACACACACAGACACATACTCACACACACATGAAATATTTTGTGAGCAAACTTCCTTGCAAATAAATAAAGTGTTTTTCTGAACGAATTTCAGATTTAATATGCTGGCAAAACCCACTTGGGCCGGGCTTTCATTCGT
>NC_068990.1:26534998-26537079 GCF_001194135.2 Octopus bimaculoides
ATATGCTGGCAAAACCCACTTGGGCCGGGCTTTCATTCGTTTAATTAGACTTTAGCGTATATTGTGTTTAATCGTCATCGGCCCCAGCTCGTATCTGAGCATTAAGTTTGTCAGTATCCATCCAGTTTCCTCGACTGGTGTTTGTGCCGAAAGTGACTTTGGAGTCCGAGTCAGTGGTGAAAGAGTCGTGGGCAGAACTCGCACAGGATTATCAGCGCAGGTTGAGGATGTTGTAGAAGCTGCTTTCCTCTCCTGCGTTTTGCCTCCTCATTCTGTTGTCTGTTCTGCTCGAAGGACCTGGCTCCATTGCAGATAGCAGTCCCTCCAGGCTCTCCTATCCATGGCAATCTGTTCCCATAAGGATGGCTGGATGTTAGCTTGAGCCAAGGTCCGTTCGAGCTGGTCTTTAAAAAAGGAATTTCGGACCTCCTCTGGGTCTTGTTTCACTAGCAAGTTCTCCAAAGAGTATGGTCCTTAGGAGATGAGAGGGCTCCATATGCTGGACATGACCGGCCCAGCAGAGATGATGGTGAAGAATGGTGGCTTCGACAGTCTAAGACTTCAGATGATATCGCTCTCAGAATCATTGGAACACATGAGCTCTTCCACCACGACAAGAGATGGCCATCGGAAGAGATTGTGTTTAATATTGCTATGTGGTCAGAAGTTTGCTTCCCAATCACATGATTCCAGGTTCAGTTCCACTACACGGCACCTTGGCTGAATGTCTTCTACTATAGCCATGGGCTGACCAAAGCCTGGATGGAAACTGAAAGAAGCCTGCTGCAGGGATTTTACTATCTTTTATTTTTACTTGTTTCAGTCATTTCAGTGCAGCCATGCTGGAGCACCGTGTGTGTGTTTGGACCCCACCATCACTTGATACATCATAGCAGATCATTAAAGATAATGAAATAATTATAAAAGGTTTTAGCAAAAGAATGTTGGAACATATATCTTTTATTGATAACACATACCAGAATGGAAACTGAAGCAGAAACAAAAAAAAAAAAGGAATGGCAGAGAAAGAGAGAGAGAGAGAGAGAGAGAGAGAGAGAGAGAGAGAGAGAGAGAGAGAGAGAGACGGTGGGAGGGAGAGAATGAGAGAAATGTTAGAAGACTTGAATCAGAATTCTTGTCAGGTTACAAACTGATTCAGACCGACCATAATTATGTATGTTTCCCCATTAACAAGGACATAACAGAACTATAGAATACCTCCATTGCCGTCACACATCAGTGATTTTCAAACTTCTCATTAAACCCAATCTGTAACCATGTCAAATACATCCGTTTCCATTCCGAATCAATCCTCATGACGTCTTCAACGTTCCTGCTGTGTGTTTTACCTCTTTCTGTCGTCTGCAATCAAACCGACACATTCTCTTGCTGCCAATTTCTTCTTCGGTGCTTCGTTTTTCTGTTTACCGTTTTCTTCAGCATTTCATTTCTTCATTTCGATCATATTGGTTCGATGTAGATTGGTCAAATATTAGTCTGCAAATTCTGTTTGTTGAGGCTTGAAAAATTTACCGAACAATGCATATATTCGATGCCACCCAGTTTCTGCTTGGTCAACTGTTATTTGTCACAGAACATGGTGGCAGTGGCGCGGGGTGGGGTGGGGGTCGGTGGGTGGATGGAAAAATTCTTGGCATACATATGCCAACCATTCATTAATTTCTTCTGCAGACAATGATATGGAAGTTTGCATGAAGTGTTCAAGGAAGAATGCTGGATTCATTTGGAGAAAGCAAAAGAAATTATAATAATAATAATAATAATAAAAATATTAATAATAATAATAATAATAATAATAATAATAATAATGATGCATTCAACATTATCATTCTCATTCTCCACATTATTATTATTATTATTATTATTATTATTATTATTATTATTGTTGTTATTATTATTATCATTATTATTATTATTATTATTTTCTTATTATTATCATTACTTTTGTTATCTTCCTTCTACTCATCATCATTACCATCACCATCACCATCATCACCACCATCACCACCACCACTACCACGACCACGACGACCACCACGACCACGACCACCATGACGACG
>NC_068990.1:26537089-26540524 GCF_001194135.2 Octopus bimaculoides
ACGACGACGACGACGACCACCACCACCACCACCACCACCACCACCTTCATTGCTTTTATGATTATTGCCATATTTATATTGTCATGTAATAAGTTAACAACTTTGTCTTATATATTCCAATAAGAAGCCAAACCAATCATAACATTTGCATGCTTTACCATTTCTCTTCATTTTTATTCTTCATTTATGGATTCCAGTCATTCGACTGGATCCATGCTGTGCCATCACCTTCAAGGAATAGCAAACACATGCATGAGCATAGTCATGTACATACATACACACACATATATACATATATATTTCTATATATATAAATATAATATAAATAATATATATATATGTATATATACACACGTATATTCATACATAGATATATAGATACATACAAAGTGCAATGGGTAAATTGTTGCCATTTTACTATTTTTGATTTCATGCAGGCACATTGTTTGTTATTGATTTTGTCGACTACACAGTATAGTAGGGTCAGTTGGGCACCGTCTGTGAGAAAAACAGCACCATGACGCAATTCACTGTGTCAGAAATTTGGCATTCACACCTGAAGCTCCAATACGAAGCACCAGAAGCTTCAATATGAACATATACCAATATGAACATGTACCAAGAGTGATAAAATCAAAGACCTAGTCAGCATGATGATGTTTGGAGTGATCACTAGTGATGGCAACGTTATGCCTCCACTCATCTTCCTGCACGGACTCATACTCAACACGGAGGCCTACATCCAGTGCCAGGAGGAGGTATACGGTGTATACTTTCAATGCTGATATCAGAACGGAGTTCGGACTGAAAAAACAGATGTATGGACAGGCTAGCAATACCATTGGGGGGAGGTTATGAAGAAGATAGAAGAGACGGGCTATAAGTACTTGGGGATATTGGAAATGACAGAAAAATTAAAGGTGAACAACTTGCGCAGCCTGAAACTGATCCTTAAGTCGAAATTATATATATATATAATGAATAATAATAATAATAATAATAATAATAATAATAATAATAATAATAACAACAACATCGAAAAATACCTTAGGAATGAGAACCCACGTTCGAAATTTCCCCAAGACATCTGAAGAAGGCTGGAGGGTATATCAGCCAAAATATTGTGTTAACAACAAATAAGATGAGAACAAATATTCGTCAAATGTAAATAATATAAGTAATGTATATAATTCCTCATCTCTTAAATATAGAACTGTATTGAAAGAAGCAGAAATAATTTATTCTCAAAAGCATGATAATGCTAAATACAACAGCATATATAGCAATATATGGATAGTTTATCGTGTTTATGCTATTGTGTTAGCATTATCCTGCATTTGAGAATAAATTATTTCTGTATCTTTCGATACATCGCAACGTTTCTAAAGCAAACTTTGTTTACTTTCATTGTAAGTTGAATTTAACGTTAGCGCCTTATAAAGCTAAATTTATAAATCCTAAAATTGCAGACCAATTCATTACTGGGCAGTTTAGCTTTAAGGTAAAGCACTTGACACATAATCACGGGATGTGAGTTCGAGTCTCATGGCTGGCTAGTGACAATTTTTTTCTGCAATATATAGATAGTTTATCCTGTTCATGCTATTGTATTAGTGTTATCATGCATTTGAGAATAAAATATTCCTGCATCTTTCAATGTGTAACCATTTATAATACTTAAAATCTAAACCTTTTCAACGCAGGTCTGATTTTTTTATTAGAAACCAGTTCCTTCTATAAGGGAAGAATTTAAATTACCAAGACATGATGACATATGTTTATACAAAGACAAATACATACATAAACAAAAATGTTACCCAACAACTTGAATAATCTTTATTCAAGATTATTGAATCTTGAATAATCTTTATTCAACAACTTGAATAATCTTTATTCAAGAATATCCAATAGAAATGTAGGTTGTTGGTTGAGTTATTTCTCAAGTTATGATTCACATTTTAGAGTTAGATAGATAGATGCCGAGAGAAAGGGATAGAAGAAGAGGAAAAGAGAAAGAAAAGGAGAGGAAGAGATAGATAGATAGAAAGAGGGAGAGATAGATACATAGAGAGGAAGAGGGAGAGATAGATAGATAGAGATGGAGAGATAGATAGATAGAGATGGAGAGGGATAAATAGAGAGAGAGGGGAGAGATAGATAGATAGACAGGGAGAGGGATACATAGATAGAGAAGGAGAGATAGATAGATGGTGAAGGAGAGGGAGAGATAAATAGATGGTGAAGGAGAGGGAGAGATGGATAGATAGAGAGAGAGAGAGGGAGAAAGAGAAAAGGAGAGGAAAGATAGATAGATAAATAGAGAGAGAAGGACAGGTAGAGAGATAGACAGATATATAGATTGAGAGAGGAGAGAGAAAAGGGGAGAGATAGATAGGTGAATAAATAGATAGATAGAGAGAGGGGGAGAGATAGATAGATAAACAGAGAGAGAGAGAAGGAGAGAGAGAGAGACATAGATAGATAGATACAGAGAGAGAGAAAGAGGAGAGGGAGAAAGAGAAGGAAATAGGAAAGGAGAGATAGATAGATAGAGAGGAGAGGGAGATGGAGAGAGAGAGAGATAGAGAGAGACAGAAAGAGGAGAAGGAGGAGAGAGAAGAGGAGAGGGTGAGAGATAAATGGATAGAGAGAGAGAAAGAGAGGGAGAGATAGAGAAATAGAAAGAGAGAAAGAGAGAAGGAGAGAGAGAGAGAAGGAGAGAGAGAGAGAGAGAGAGAGAAGGAGAGAGAGAAGGAGAGAGAGAGAGAAGTAGAGAGAGAAGGAGAGAGAGAGAGAGAGAGAGTCAATATTAAAATGCATCAAATGAGTGTGATAAATCTTTGAAAAATACCCATTTTTTAAACTGAAATTTTGCAGAGATAGGTCTTCAACGAAGTAAATTGCAATTATGCGGATAAATTTAGAAAAATAACAATCTATTATTTATTGTGAATATACAAGTGAGAAAATTGTTTTAACTAATTTTCAAGTAACAAATAAATATTTTTGTTCTAGGAAATTAATATCTCTTTTATAATCGTTCATAAGTACAAAGAAATTTAGTAAAAAAGTTAAATTATGATTATTACTGTATGTCTGCCATATTCCCTGATGTTACCCTGGGTGGCAAAAGTGGACTTTCAGAGTTACCTGTCATATAAGGCAATGAGCTGGCAGAAACATTGGCATGCCGGGTGAAATGCTTAGAGGTATTTCGTCTGACTTTACGTTCTGAGTTCAAATTCCGCTGAGGTTGACTTTGCATTTCATCCTTTTGGGTTCGATTAAATAAATACCAGTTACTCACTGGGGTTGATGTAATCGACTTAATCCCTTTGTCTGTCCTTGTTTGTCCCCTCTATGTTTAGCCCTTTGTGGGCAATAAAGAAATAAGAAACGTTAGCATGCTGGGTGAAATGCTTAGAGGTATTTCGT
>NC_068990.1:26540812-26544685 GCF_001194135.2 Octopus bimaculoides
TCTCACCAAAAAAAAAAAAAAAAATTGTGGCCTTGTACCTAGAGGTTACTTATCATATGTGTTACTTATCATATGACGGATAACACTCTTCTCTATTTCATAATAAATGATATAAATTTTGGCTGGTTGGTTGGTTAGTTGGTTGGTCGATCTCTCCAGTTACATTAACATCATGTAGATGGGGTGGGGGAGGAAAGAATAAAGGAGAAATACAGAGGGAGTTCATATCAAGTGAACAATAGGCTTGGTGGCAGGTAATGAGTAGAGGAATGCTATACACACTCTCATCATGGAATTATGAGAAGAGGAAGAGGGGGAGAGAGGGAGTAAATGACAAAAGAGGTTTGCAAATAAAACATTTGAAATTTGTTTTATTTAATTTTATCTTTCACTTGTCTCAGTCATTTGATTGTGGCCATGCTGGGGCAGTGGCTAAAAAAATATTTTAGTTGGGTGGATTGACCCCAGTGCATATGTTTTTAAGTCTGGAACTTATTCTATCAGTCTCTTTTTGCCAAACCACTAAATTACAGGATGTAAACAAACCACTACCATTTGCCATGCAGTGATGAGGGACAAGCACACACACACACAAGGCAGGCTTCTTTCAGTTTCCATCTACCAAATTTACTCACAAAGCTTTGATCATCCTGAGGCTTAGTAGAAGAAACTTGCCTAAGGTGCTGTGCAGTGGGACTGAACCTGGAACCACGTGGCTGGCAAGCAAGCTTCTCATCACTCTGCCACACCTGCACCTACGTCCACCTACAAAATCAAACTTAATAAATAGCACAACAAGTGCATCATACAATTGCAAAGAGACGAATATCGAATTAATAATTTCTTTACATTAGAAGGTGAAGCTCTTCGTTTCATTGAATCTATTGTCAAAGGAAATATCTCAATTGCTGCAGAATAAATGAAAGAAAGCAAAAACAAACAAAAAAACACACATGTAATCAAAGAAGCAAATATCATTTTCACCTTTCTTTGGCTTCTTTGCTTTTATTTTCCTGATTTATTATCTTCATCGCAATTACAGTTTATCTTATTGTTATTGTTATTATCATTGTTATTATTATTATTATTATTATTATTATTATTATTATTATTATTATTATTATTATTATTCTTGTTATTATTATTATTATTCTTGTTATTATTATTACCTCCACCTTTGTTGTTTGTTTGTTTGTTTGTTTGTCCATGGACAAGATATCTCAAAAACTGCCAGATGGATTCGCATGAAACTTTCAGGGATGTTTGACTTCGTGACTGGCACGAATTGATTAGATTTTGGGGTTGATCTGGTACCGGACAAAGATTCTGGATTATTTTTCAGGTTCTTTTACTTAATTTTTGAGAGCGGTTGGGTTCACTTATAGTATTCGTGTTTGTGAAAGCAGTCAAATTTATTTCAGATATTCTCATTTTAAAAATCATCTCTGGCTAATCGTTGAGAGGACGTTGGTGTTGCCTTGGCAGAGGTTTGCACTCTCTGAATGCTCTTATCTTTATTATTAATATTGTTAATGTTGATTATCATAAATATTATTATTGTTTATTTTTATTTCTCAGTCTTAGCTGTTATGCTGGTTCCCATCCCATAACCTTAGGTATCCAGTACCTTTGTCAAGATTTTTGCTGCCCCTTTTACACAGCATACAACTTCACGAGGTTGTTGATTGACAATATTGTATCTACTGGGTGTTTGTACTGTTTGTCAAATCACACCAGGGACCTCAGACAGACAGTACTTTATGCAATATGTGTGCAGTTCCAAGCAATGCCAAGTTTTGCAATACACCTAGATTGTAGGGTATTTCTAAAGTTTCCAGATGTTTCTTCAGGTTGGGTGGTGTTGAACCTAATGCTCTGATGACAATAGGGATAACCTTTATGTTCGATTCTCATAGCTGCCGCATCTTAACGATCTCAATTCTCAGGTCTCCATATTTATCAACTTTTTCTCTTTCTTTCATGATGATATGTTGATCTCTTGGCACTGCTATGTCGATTATTAGGCACTCTTGTTTGTCTCTCCTAAACGTTACTATACCTGGCCTTCACTGCTCTAATACCTTGTCTATCTGGAAGTCAAAGTCCTAAAGGATCTTTGCCTTCCCCTTTTCATTCATTACCTTTTTCAGTGTATAATTTTGACTCTATATCTTCAGGAGGAGTTACCTCAATCCTTTCTATATTATTATTATTATTATTATTATTATTAGTCAAGACGAAGAGTGCGATTTTAGATGTTTTATTTTTTGAACAACATTTCGACAGAACGTCTGTCTTTCTCAAGTTCAAACCAAAAGGTGATTGAAAATTCAAAATTTCAGAAACCAAACGTAAACTATGAACGTGAGTAATCAGCGTCCATACGTTGATAGAATGACATCATCAGCTTTTGTCAGTTTTTTAATAAGCAGAAAGAAAGAAAGAAAAAGGAAGACGCCAGAAAAAGAAAAGAAAAAGAGAGAAAGAAGAATATTCAATCAAACAGTTTTGTATAAATTTGATGATATTCTCCTGTCATCTTATTCATTCCTCCAGGGCGTGATGTCAATAACCCGCAAGCATATTTCTCCTCATACATTCTGAGAAGTGAAAGTGGGGTACATTCAGGATATTTTTTGAGAACGTGCACTTTCAAATCTTCTTCAAAATTGCAGCCGCTTGAAACGAAATGTTCAGCAAGTTCTGTTGAACTACTGTTCTTGTGCCTGACGTCGAATCTGTGCCCATTAAACCTTTTGTTTAATTGTTCCGTTGTACAACCAACATAAATCAAGTTATTTAGAACATATAAGAATTATTAAGCCGCAAGAGAGGTAAGCCCTGTTCATTGTGCAACAACATGAGTGAAGTGAATACCATCAAAAATCATAATAGAAATGTTATGATTTATACAGAAGGGGGAACCTTCAAAGATTCCCATTTAGTGTACGGTGCAGAATGCACGAAACAAGTTATGTTTTATTTTTATAACGTGCTTTCACTTCACTACTGAGCGCAGCTCTGTGTACCTTGTGTACGTGCTGTGGTTTGCTGTGGTGCTCTTATGGTTACTGTATTGAAAGTGTTTTGCGTAGGATGTGTGTAGTGCCCAGTAGTGCAATTTCCTGTATGTTATATATATATTTGTAAGTCCTGGTGTTTTTGTTATGTATTTGTCTGAATATTTTTTTATTATACCTAAGGCACCTACTATGATAGGAATTGTTTCTGTTTTTAGATTCCACATTCGAGTTACCTCTATTTCCAGGTCTTTGTATTTTGAAAGTTTCTCCATTTCTTTTAGGGAAACGTTGTCATCTGCTGGTATTGATACAACAATTAGAAAGCATTTTTTTCCTTCGTAATCTTTGACAACTATATCTGGTCTATTGGCCTTAATTTCTCTATCTGTGTGTAATTATTATTATTATTATTATTATTATTATTATTATTATTATCATCATTTTTTTTTAAATAAAGAAGAGTGCCATAATTAGATTTGCTGAACGATATTTCGGTATCTCGTGTACCTTCAACGGGTTCAAAATTTGATATATGTCAGCCTACGAGATACCGAAATATCGTTCAGCAAATTTAATTGTGGCATTCTTCTTTATTTACATATTCCTTCCAGAGGAGTCATAGCAGTCCTAATACTATCTATTATTATTATTATTATTCAGTAGTTTTATTTTTATAACGTGCTTTCACTTCACTACCGAGCGCAGCTCTGTGCGCCTTGGGTATGTGCTGTGGTTTGCTGTGGTGCTCTTATGTTTACTGTATTGAAAGTGTGTTGCGTAGAATGTGTGCAGTGCCCAGTAGTGCAATTTTCTGTATGTTATATATATTTGTAAGTCCTGCTATTTTTGT
>NC_068990.1:26544695-26546563 GCF_001194135.2 Octopus bimaculoides
TATTTGTAAGTCCTGCTATTTTTGTTATGTATTTGTCTGAATATGTATTTGTCTGAATATTTTTTTATTATATAATATGTATTTGTCTGAATATTTTTTTATTATACCTATGATAGGAATTGTTTCTGTTTTTAGATTCCACATTCGAGTTATCTCTATTTCCAGGTCTTTGTATTTATTATTATTATTATTATTATTATTATTATTATTATTATTATTATTAAGGTGCTGAGCTGGCAGAATTTTTAGCCCATCAAATAAAAATGTTTAGCAGCATTTTGTCCGTCCTTAATGTTCTGGGTTCAAATTCTGCCGTGGTTGACTTTGCATTTCATCCTTTCAGGGTCGATAAAATATGAACCAGTGGATCACTGGGTGGGGTGTGGCGGGTGGTGGGGTGTCAGTATAATTGATTTACTTTCTCTCTTTAAAATTGCTAGCCTTGTGGCAACATTTGAAGCAATTTTCTTTATTATCACTATTATAATGTTGTTGTTGCTTTTGTTGTTGTTTTTGTTAATATATTGTTGTTGTTGTTTTTGTTAATATGTTGTTGTTGTTGTAGTTATCATAATTCACATTTATTCATTTCTGATCTTTAAATTAATCTTTTGTAATTTAGAGAAATTTTCTTTTGTTTTCTTCAAATCCTTCTCTTTCTTCTTCTAATTCTTTCTCTTTCTTCTTCTAATTATTTCTCTTTCTCCTAATTCTCGTTAGTCATCGTCATCACCACCATCACCATTATCATCCTAACTATCATCATCATCATTACAGTCACCATTGTTATCATCATCATCACCATCATCAATGTGATCGTGTTCATGACCCTACTCTTCTTTCTTTTCCTCGTCATCATCACCTCTTTCTTTCTTTCTCTCTTTCTTTCTCACATTCTTTCTGTCTTCCTTTCTTTTCCTCATCTTTTTGTTTTTAATTTTTTTGCTACAAATTAGAATTGAAGTTAATTTCTCTTATTTAATCTAACTTATTTAATCTAAATTGGTTTCCATTCTCAAAAAAGCAACAACAGAAAAAAGATAAAACAAAACAAAAACAACAACAAAAGTAACCATAAAATTAAAAACTTATAGCAACAACTATAACAACAAAAAAAAACTAAAACAAACAAACAAGCAAACAAATCAATGTTTGCAATCTGAGTTTTGTTGTTGTTGCTGTTGTTGTAGGCAAAAATGTTAAATTGTTATTTTTTTGTTTTGCTTTTGTGTTGTATCAGAATATTTTGTTTTGTTGCTATTTTTGTTGTTGTTTTGTTAATTACAGCTGCCATGGTTTTTGATTCCTGAAGGAAAATGTGTTGAGTTAGGATTTTTAGGGGTTGCAGGGGAGGGGGTGGTGGTTGAAACGTTTGTGGTGAAGCAAGTCAGGCCCATGTGTTCATTCCATACTGTTCTTATCACATTAGTATATATATGTTTATATATGTGTGTGTGTGTATGTATATATATGTGTGTGTGTATATATGTATATATATATATATGCATGTATATATATGTATGTATGTATATATGTGTATATATTTGTAGCAAATCGACCCCAGGACTTATTCTTTGTAAGTCTAGTACTTATTCTATCGGTCTCTTTTGCTGAACCGCTAAGCTGGTTGTCAAGCGAGGTTGGGGGGGGGCAAACACAGACACACACATACATATATATATATATATGCATATATACGATGGGCTTCTTTCAGTTTCCATCTACCAAATCCACTCACAAGGCTTTGGTCGGCCTGAGGCTATAGTCGAAGACACTTGCTCAAAGTGCCATGCAGTGGGACTGAACTCGGAACCATGTGGTTGGTAAGCAAGCTACTTACCACACAGCCACTCCCGCGCCTATGTATA
>NC_068990.1:26546797-26549880 GCF_001194135.2 Octopus bimaculoides
ATATATACACACACATGCATACATACATACATACATACATACATACATACATGTATATATACATACATATATACCTGGTATAATGATTTGGGATAGAAAAGAGAAACTGTGCACAGTTGTGGAAATTAGCTGCCTAGTGGATGTTAACATAAAGATGAAGATCAGTGAAAAAGAGAACACCTATCTGCAGCTACTCTATCCAGATTACAAGTTCAGGTTTATACCTGTAATTATTGGGGCCCTGGGAATATGTAACACACTGCCTAAATACCAATCTTAAGAAATTAGGGTTCTCAAAACCAGAAAGAAGAAAGCTAATTCGAAGACTACAGATCCAATCCATCACTGGAACTGTAAAACTCTGTAAAACTTTCCAGAAGTTTATTATTTAAATATATATGAACATATTTATATATGTAACTATATGCATGAGAAAACATACATAAAAAAATACAAATCTGTACATACATACATATATACATACATACATACATGCACACATGCATGCATACATACGTACCTACATACATAAATGCATGCATGCATACATGCATACATGCATGCATACATACATACATGCACGCATGCATGAGTACATACATACATACATACATACATACATACATACATGCATGCATGCATGCATATGTACATACAAGCAAAAATACCCTGTTGTTGATGTTGAAATTTCAATGAAGGCGCGTTGGATCTAGATTAGAAACCGATTCTTTCTCTATTGGCAAGAAACGTTGAAATAAACTGAATAATGACATACATACATATGTAACACTTTGCCTAAATACCAATCTTAAGAAATTAAGCTTCTCAAAACCAGAATGGAGAAAGCTAAATCCAAAGACTACAGGTCCAATCCATCGCTGGAACTGTAAAAATCTGTAAAACTTTCCAGAAGTTTATCATTTAAACATATATGAGCATGTTTAGATTTGCAACTATATGCATGAGAATACATACATAAAACATACAAACAAAAATCCCCTGTTGTTGATGTTGAAATTCCAATGAAGGAGAGTTGGTTCTAGGTTAGAAACCGGTTCTTTCTCTATTGGTAAGAAATCTTGAAATAAACTGAATAATGACATACATACATACATACATACATACCTATATATATATGTATGTATGTATGAACATATCAAGTGAACATGCTGAAATGATTTCGGTTGGGGATGGGGAAATTCTGTTACAGGTGTCTTTTCACAGTTAACAATAAGAACAATAACAATATTAATAATAATATTGAGGACAAAGAGGAAGAGAAACGAAAAATAAGGCAAACACAAAGTAAAAAAAAAACATGGAAGAGTTGGAGGAGGAGGAGGAGGAGAGATAAAACCAGGAAGCAGATAAAAGACAAATAAAAAAATACAAAAGATGTGGTGGGGAAAAAAACTGCAAAAACAAGATCAAGGAAGAATAAAATAAAAATAAATAAAACAAAGTGAAATGGAAGAAATAATAGGAAAAGAAAAAGCAAAATAAAAGCATGAAAGAGGAAAATAAACAATGAAGAAGAAATAAGAAAAATAAAATGAAACGGGGTGGGGAGAGAAAAAATGAAGAGATGATAAAGAAGGAAGAATTTAAAGAAGCAGAGATTGGGAAACCTAACAAATATTAAAGAAGAAAAAGAACAAAAGTCAGAGCATCTTTGTGTTTGTAGTGGGTTACTAAAAAATATAGGATGGAGCAATAAAACTCTTTTGTAGCTCAAGTAGGAAGAAAGAGAGAGAGAGAGAGAGATAGAGAGATAGAGAGAGAGAGAGAAAGAGACAGAGAGAGACAGAGAGAGAGACAGAGAGAGAGAGAGCGAGATAAGAGGACATCCACTCTCTTATAAATCACAACCTCTTTTCAATTGTGTTGTTACTATGAACTACCGTAATTGGCTAATTTCAGAATATTCTTTGTGAGATTCCGAGGAAACGAGGAAACGGTACTAATGAAAACTACAGTCTGCTAGTAACAGCTGTTTTCATCCAGTTGAGTCTATTCTTCAATGTGACAAAAGCTCTTTAATTATTAATTCAACGCATTTTACACTGGAATACATTCATTGACTTTGCCATTATTCCGACTTAATACATCTTCCAACCAACCGTCGAAACCAGCCACACCAGCCATTCTCCATTTTGCAATTGTTCTCTCAGGGCATGCTATAATATATATACTGTGTGTATGTATAGTACATACACGCACACACACATACACACACACACACATATACAGGGATAAATATCATTTAATGAATACAGGAGTTAAACGTGAGCTACTTCAAGTTTCATGCTCAAGTACTGCAGTAATTGGATAGACTGGTTCAGTGTACCAAGATTGATTTGGCAAGCATTCAGGTTCAAATGACATGGCTACTCCATCAGAAAATGCAAGAAAAAATAAGAAAAAACAAAATAATTAGAAAAAGGTAAGTAAAAAATGGCTAGGGAAAAGGGGGAAATAAGGATTGTGTCCCTTTAACCCCTTAAATGAAGAATAGGATTGAGTACTTTTTCAGTGATCCTATTAACAAGCAAAAAGAACATTAATATATCTTATCTTTTATCTTTTGCTTGTTTCAGTTATTGGACTGCGACCATGCTGGGGCACTGCCTTGAAGTGTTTAGTTGAACAAATAATTTTAAGCTTGATAGTTATTCTATTAATCTTTTTAACTGAACTGCTAAGTAACAGGAACATAAACAAACCAACACCAATTGCCACACTGCGATAGGAGACAAACAAACATGAAAAACATACACATATAGTTATATACATACATATATATATATAAGGCCTGACTGGCCTTCATGTGGGTGACACGTAAAAGCACCTACTACACTCTCAGAGTGGTTGGCATTAGGAAGGGCATCCAGCTGCAGAAATTTTGCCAAATCAGATTGGAACCTGGTGTAGCCTTCGGGCTCCACTAGTCCTCAGTCAAATCGTCCAACCCATGCTAGCATGGAAAGCGGACGTTAAACGATGATAATGATGATGATGATGATGATGATGATATATATATATATATATATATATATATATATATATATGTATATATTTATATA
>NC_068990.1:26551264-26552758 GCF_001194135.2 Octopus bimaculoides
GAATTTATATATGTATATATATAGGTGCAGGAGTGGCTGTGTGGTAAGTAGCTTGCTTACCAACCACAAGTTCTGGCACCTTGGGAAGGAGTCTTCTACTATAGCCTCAGGCCGACCAAAGTATTGTGAGTGGATTTGCTAGTTGGAAACTCAAAGAAGCCCATCGCATATATATATATATATATGTGTGTGTGTGTGTGTGTGTATTTGTGTGCTTGTGTTTGTCCCCCACCATCACTTGACAACCGATGTTGGTGCGTTTACGTCACCATAACTTAGCGGTTAGCAAAAGAGACCGATAGAATAAGTACTAAGCTTACAAAGAATAAGTCCTGGAGTCGATTTGCTCGACTAAAGATGGTGTTCAAGCATGGCCACAGTCAATGACTGAAACAAATAAAATATTTAAAAAATATATATATAAGACAAGGTATAAATAATGGTCTACTAAATGCACTCACAAGGCTTTGGTTGGCCTGAGGCTATAATAGAAGAGACTTGCCCAAGGTGCCATGCAGTAGGACTGAACCTGGAACCATGTGGCTGGTAAGTAAGCTACTTACCACACAACCATCCTGCATATAATTTTCTTTTGATTTTCCTTCTTTTGTTATATATATTTTACTATATATAGATATAGATATAAATCATCATCATCATTTAACATCCTTCTTTTGGTGCTGGCAAGACATACATACACACATGCATACATACATACACATATACATACATACATACATACACATCAGCCTATCTTAACAATTCTTCACTAACCTTCTACTTAATTCTTTTTCCCACTCGTTGCTCCATCTCAAACAATACTTTTCATCTTTCTGTTCTCATATTTTCCACCACCTTCACCTCTTCCATTTCATCCCTCTCTGCCTCTCTCCATCACTGCTGCCTCCCTCCTCTTTTTCTGCATTCGGTACAGCTATTCCACCTTTGTCTTAACTCGTTCTGAAACTCCTCTTTTGCTCATCGTCCCCGTCATCTATTCATTTATACCTTGCACATATATTTTTTCCTCCTATATGTACCATCCTAATCTACACAGTTCCCTTTACGTTTGTCCCCATCTTCTACACCGACCATTACGTAACAATATTGCCCCCCAAAAACAGTTGTGTTGTTATAGTCTTATAATATAAACTTATCTATTTAACACAATCCCAAAATTTTGCCATCTCCTCCGCTTTCCTTTAATCTTACTTTCTATGTGTGAACACACACAGGCACGTGTGTGTGAGTGTTCTCTTACGTGTATACATATCCTTATATACCTACGTTTGTGTATGCAGATATACATATATATATATATACACATATACATACATACACACATATACATACATACACACATACATACATACATACATACACACACACACACACACATATATATATATATACATACATATATAATATATATAGTTTGATTATGATCTACACACACACACATATATATATGTATATGTATATATATATGCATAT
>NC_068990.1:26554556-26556156 GCF_001194135.2 Octopus bimaculoides
ACATACATACATACATACACACACACACACACACATATATATATATATACATACATACATACATATAAATATATATCTTTGGTATTTGCTGTTATTTTCCGAATTCAAATTCTTCCTTCTATCAACTGCTTCTTACTTTTAATGCTTATTTTTCTAATGCTATCATTTTACCTTTTTTGAGGAAGAGGGTGGGGGGTTGTTCTGGTTTATTCTCCACTTCGCTGCTGCAGCTAACACCACCACCACTACCACCACCACCACCACTACTAACACCATTACCAATGTTGTTCTTTTGTTGATTGGTGGATTTTGAAGTTCTACCTGTGAACATACTTCTAAAAATCTTCATTGCCAACTGAAGTCTCCAAGAGAATTGGCAGAGTTGCTTTGCATGCGATTGAGGAATTCCGTAGCATGTAGTGAGCATTGTATAAAGTATAACATGTAATCCTCCCATGACCATCCAAACCAAAAGTCAGCCACTTTATATATGTGTATTTTATCTTTTATTTGTTTCAGTCATTAGACTGTGGCCATGCTGGGGCATTACTTTGAAGGATTTTAGTCAGACAAATCGACTCCAGGACTTAGTTTTTCTTTAAAATTTGGTCCTTATTCTACAGGTTTCTTTTGCCGAACCATTGAGGCATGGAGGGATGTACATACACTAACATCAAGCGTTGATCAAACACACACTCACACACACACGCACACGCACGCTCCCACACACGCACACTCACTCACACACACGCACATACATCTTTCTCTCTCTAGTCATTGCCTCACATAATTCCTCATCTCTTAAATATAGAACTGTTTGGTACTTATTGATGCTGAAAGGATGAGAGGTAAAGCCAATGTAAAAACGGCTGAAATGCCACTAAACATTTTGTCCACCATGCTAACAATTCTGTTAGCCCACAACCTTAAAGATGGCATGCAACACATATAGTAGGGTCGCCATGCAAAAATGCCTTGGATTGTATGTATGCTTAATCAGGGCCAAGCCGGAGATAAGCAATGACAACAACAATAACATCAACAACAATGGTGGCAACAGCAACAGGAATGCTAAGAACAACAGCAGCATTCATGAAATATAGATTCCTGCATGACAAATTGTAAAACGTTTACCAATCTTTCTATGGTGAATCGTTGTTTTCCATCAGGTTGGTCCTCACGTAATTGATCCACTTGCCTGATTAAATTTTATTTCAAGATAGATGGAGTCTGTCCAGAATCAAATATATATACATGCATCTAATTTGTGTAATTGCATTGAATGCATATGGTGCAAAAGGATTATTTTCACAAATGTATTCATAAGCTTTGTAACACCAATTGCAACTGACAGTAACGCAGGCAGGTCAAATAGATGGAGTGAGATCCATGATAAAAATCTAATGAGCCATTATCAAAGGATGGCTATGTATGTGTGTGTGTGTGTGTGTAAGTGTGAGCGTGCATATATGGTTACACATATATATATGTATACACATGTACACACATATATATATATATATATATATATATAATCATGTTTATGTACATTTATATATGTGTGTGTGTATATATATATATACATATACATATATATATA
>NC_068990.1:26556261-26561605 GCF_001194135.2 Octopus bimaculoides
ATATATATTTCTCACACACAGACGCACACGCATATAGATCTGTGTGTGTAGATGTGTAGATGTGTGTGTGTGTGTGTGTGTGTGCTTGTCTGTGTCAATGTGTGTGTGTGTGTGTGTGTGTGTGTATGTATATATATATATACACACACACATATAGTCTTCCTGAGTGAGGAAGAAACCGTACTATTCCTTTTAGTGTGTTTGAGTGTGTGTTTGCATTCGTACGTGTGTAGTTTTGTACTTGCATAAACTTGTGACCACATGTATGTGTGACAATTGAATCTTTATTCTGCTATCATGCTGCCAGTATTATTCATTAGTCACACCATTCACTGTAATAATGCAGATGCCACATAACACAATTGCACAGAAATATTTCCAAGAATTGGGTTGTTTTCTTCCTTGGTTTTCTACTTCAAATTTTACATCAAGCTTAAAATCATTAATCTCTTCCTCTCTCTATTCTTCTCAATACCTTCATCTCTCTCCCTCTATTTTACACTCTCTTTGTTTCTGACTCACTGCCTCTTTTAATCATTTTGTACTCATCTATTGTTTTCCTATTACCAAGCCAAATTTATTTTCTTCAATATCTTTCTCTTAGAATTACTGTCATTGGAGGAGATTTGACTGTTAGATTTATGGGTGCAGCAGCCTTAGAAATTTTATGTTGTTACTGGTCCTGCTTTTCTCTGCCTTGTCTTAGGGATTGAAAACCTCTGAATGCTTGCTGCCACATGTGTAGCTGCTTGCTTTCCTGCCCTTGACTTCATCCCATGACTTCACTTTGTGCACTCTGTTAGGGCACAGGCCTGGAATTTCTTGTTAATCTATGTAGACCCCAGGCTTCTCAGATTACTTTTAGTTACTTACTTCTTTCCTGTATTGTATCTTAAAGGTAAGGACAATCCGAGAGGCACCATCATAACCAATATCCTTTAAACATAACACTTGTGCAGCCCTATATATCATGGTCTGGACTTTTGGTCTAGTATAAAATGTATGCCTTGATTTATTTTTTTTTTGTCTTGTCCTTCATTCTGAAAATCATACATATTCTCCTCCACAGATGTTGCTCATCATGCTGGCCAGGTCTTCTCAGAATTACACTTTCCTGGTATAATAGAGATATCCTTGTGTCTTTTGAGATACAGAGATGCTATTTCCTTTCCTCCTGCTGTTTGATAAGAGACACAGGCATAGATGTATCTACCTCTGTCACACATCTCTGCCGAACAAACTTTCTTCATTAGATAATTCATAAAGAGCCCATCTGTTTGAAATAGTTTCAGTAGAACAAAGAAAGCTGGAAATATTTTCCTTTTTACTCAATAAATTCTTTGTTATGGCTGCAGTTGTTTTCTGAGTTTTCAAAATTATTTTATTTTCTGTTTGAAAATAATTATTTATTGTTGCAAAATAAATGTGTTCCATTGAGGAATTAGAATTGTTCCATGTATTTCTCTTTATTTCTATCTGCCATCTGTAAAAATTGCGTTAATTTTCTTTCAAAAGTTTATATGGGGGAGTATTTATAAACACAGCAGCCATTTTGTTTGTTTAAAAAAGTAAGATATTTTGTTAACAAATTAAAGGAATTTTGTTTTCATTTATTTATGCCAAACATTTGAGAATTAACAATGCAAACAACTGCACTCCTACATCTCCATTTAGAAATTCTACTTTAAAAAAGATATTTTTGCTCATAGTGTCTGCATTGTTAATAATCTATGACTGTTGTATGACATGATAACAGCAGCAACAACAATAATAAGTTTTAATTTTGGCACAAGGCCAGCAACTTTAGGGGGGAGAGGTGGTGAAGGCATACCTTCAAGGTACAAAGTAAATTGGGAAAAGGTGTTGAGAAAGAGACATTGTGGGTAGGTAAGTTCACAAGGGTAAAAAAAATGGATTAAAGATGGGGACAGAGGTGGATACAGTGAATGGGGGACACAATGGAGGAGTGGTCAATGGTGAGAATCAGTTTGTGGAAGGAGAAAAAAGGGGCCAAAGATGGCATCATTTGGGTGTTAGGAAGCTTTGGCAGTGTTTCTCTCACACTGACAGTAGTAACATTAAATAAGAGCAAAGAAATTCATTAAATGCGTCAGGGATAAATGTTAAATAATTCTGTAGCAAGAAATAAAAGTGTAAATTAGAAAGATTATCCTCATCTTTTTAAGGAGAGAATTTTTCCAAGGAAACTTTCTTGCTTTCTCTTTCTCTTTATGGGATCTGATACCATTGTTATGACAGGATAATAAACAATCTTTTATAAGTAGAAGAATCTAAACTGTACATTAAAGATAAACGGTTACATACAGTAGATGGATTTACTAGAGGAACTATTATGAAATTTAGATTAGAACAACTGCACCAGTACAATGATGAACGAAGGGAAAACTAATTGAAAACACTAATATTCTGTTAGATAAATAAACAGGAATAATAGAATTGTTATCTAATAGAATTAGATAACTGTACAAGGAATTACAATTATTTAAGAAACAATGAACTAGAAAAAGAGATAAGTGCAACACAAAAGTGAAAAGAAATTTAGAAAGTTACATTACAGATGTTTTGGATTACATTACAGATGTGTTGGATGCAAAAGATATGAAAATGGAAACAATAGTCTCGGTGTCCTTGTAATAAGTTATAATTTTCTCAACTAATCTGAACAAATTACCAAGATTAGATAAATAAATACATGACTCCATGTATTATGTATCATATTTAATTCAACATATAAAGATTATATTTACCATGGATAGAGTGAGGTAGGGGCCTTACATGACTTGAAAATTGTTATAAAAGATTCACTGTGTAACTATAAACATATCTAGTGTAGGACAATGTAAAATGAATTCAAATATGTACAAAACATGATCCAGACAAATGAACGTTGTTTTCTGCCATTAACAAATTCATTAAATGCAATACAGAATGTCTGTATGCGTGTGTGGGGGTGAAGATGACATTTTGTTGTGAGCAAAGAGAAAACAGAACAACAGAATTTGTGAATAAGTTAAAATCTAAGTTAGAAATGGAACTACAGAATGTCACTCAAGAATGATTATAAGAAAAGTTCTACTTTGATAATTCTTGAAGATTTTGAATTGGGTAAAAGTAGACAAATAATAATGAGGACGATGTTATTAATGATATTAAGAAGTAGAATAATAATTATGGTCCAACCCAGACCAGCATGGGAAACGGACATTAAATGATAATGATGATGATGATGTTCCAAATTTTGGTACAGAGCTACAAATTTTAGGGGTCAGTTGGTTACTTTGAGCCCAGTACTCAGCCGGTACTTGTTTTATTGACCCCAGGAGATGAAAAGCAAAACCACCTTCAGCAGAATTTGAATTTAGAATATAAAGTCAGAAGAAATTCCACTAAACATTTTTCCATTCTGCAGACAATTCTGCCATCTTGCTGCCTTGATAACAATCCTTTATATCATAGGCCCAAGGTTTGAAAATTTGAGGGGAGGGTGGGGGACAAGTGATTGACTCCAAAAGAATGAAAGGTAAAGATGACTTCAGCAGAATTTGAACTCAGACCATAGAGATTGATGAGATGCTGCTAAGCACTTTGTCCAGTGAGTTAATGATTCTGCCAGTTTGTTGTCTTAGTAACGATAAGCTTAATTCATGGGAAGAAACCAAAATGGATGAAGGAGGCAGATGCGGACCAAGTGATAGTCACATCAATGACTTCTGGGTAGAGAGATGCAAAATGGTCCGATAATCAGTGCATAGAAATCAGAATGTCACAATCAGATCTTATCATCATCATCATGTCCCCAAGGATGGAAACGAGTCTATAATACAGGATCAGTGGAAGATATAAAGAAACCATCAACTATATTGTCACTGGACACCTGGAACTACCAAAGACCGAATTTATCCACAGGCATAACAAGGCAGCAGCATATTTTCATTGGAAAACATCCAAGAGTTATAAAATAAAGACAACCAAGAAACGATGTGGACATTGTCATTGACATCAAGGATGTCACCATCCTCTGGGATATGACCAACCACGCTGACAAAGCAACAAAAAACACAAGCCTGGTATTGTTGTGTAGTACAGGAGGTGTATACTTATTGATACTGCTATACCTTCTGTAAAAACCATCTTCAAGTCACAGAGAAGCCATACAAGTACAAAGATTGGTTCTGTGTAATAATACCAAGAGAAAAAAACACAATATAAATCACACATGTTCAAAAATCTCAGAATTACACATTGACTATATTCTGGGATAAGCTGTTTCACACTGACAAATGGATCAGTAATAATTGCCCAGACATTGTTATCAAGAATCAATTCCTGCAAATGATAGAGTTCTCTCTAAATTGAAGAAACTACCTAAAGACAAAATCTGGAAATCTATTTAACCAAAATATGGAAATTGGAAAATGATGCCTTCACAATAATAGGTACACTGTTAATGTTTAGAGAACAATTCTTTTATTTGTTTTAGTTATTTGACTGTGGCCATGCTGGAGCACCACCTTTAGTCAAACAAATCAACCCCAGTACTTATTCTTTGTAAACCTAATACTTATTCTATTGACCTCTTTTGCTGAACCACTAAGTTACAAGGACATAAACTCACTGATGTTGGTTGTTTGGTTGAAAAGCTTGCTTCCAACCATGTGGTCTTGGGTTCAGTTCTGCTGCACAGCACCTTGGACAAGTGTCTTCTACTATAGCCCCAAATGGACACAAAACCTTGTGAGTGAATTTCATAGATGGCAACTGAAAGAAGCCCTTGATATATGTGTGTATATACGTTTGTGTGTCCCCATGTCTAAATATGATATGATAGTTGTAAATGAGTATCACCATTATACAAGTGAGGTTATTCTTTTCCAGTCATTTCATGAAAAATATGTCTGGCCATGGGTAAATATTATCTTGTTTAGAAACAGGTGAGAGCTGGCAGGATGACAGACATCCAACTGTTGAGAATCCACCTCAATAATTTCTGTCCAACCTAAGTAAATATGATAAAATAGACATTAAAATGATCACATGATTTTTTCCAAGGTAAACGATGACTTCAAAGTTACATCTTGCTGTCATTAGGCTCCCTAATGGCATAACACAAGCTGTAACTCCAAAGTCACCAGCGACCTTTCACTCGTGAAAATTAATAAAGTATTGAATAACCTTTCTGTTTAATGTAAAATTGTTTTTATATGTAACTTGACATAAATGTAAGTGTTAATATATATGTGTGTGTGTGTGTGTGTGTGTGTGTGTGTGTGTGTGTGTGTGTGTGTGCATACACACATATGTATGAATATATATATATATATAT
>NC_068990.1:26563247-26564628 GCF_001194135.2 Octopus bimaculoides
TTAAATACAAGTTGAACGAAGTTTAAGTTTAAAATAATATTTATCTTATGATATTTATATTATACTCATTTATTGTGCTTTTAATTATTAATTTTTCTATATGTGATAGTGGATTTTCATCGATGAGTTCTTGAAAATTGGTTATTTTCCCTAAAACTATATATATATATATATATATATAGGGAATAGGTTCTATGAAGAAATGTTTTTCACATGTTGAAATGTAATGAAAAATTTTAAAAAAAATGGAAAATGCACAGATATTTTACGTTGGACAAAAGAATATATATATCTTTATGAAATGAAACATTTACATAGTCGACCAGTTTCGCTTGTGATAATCATGCCTATGAAGATGGTGATAATGTTACAATTTCATGCTATCTGCAGAAGTTTTCATTCCATGTTAGTCGTAGATGCATACTGTAATATACAAAATGGAAGCAACACTCCTGTTTTGTAAGGAACATGCTTTGCAGTTTACCTTGTGCCTTCCACAATGATAGCTGAGATGTTGTTGGTGTGGATTTCTAAAATCAGCAAGATGGTCAATAGGAATTGTAGTAGGGTGCCATTAATTGGCAGGTGAACAGAAGTGATGATCACCATTCGGTATTGCATGAATAATTACATGTCAAATGAATAATTACGTTACGATCTTTATTCCCTGTACTCTTTTAAAATGAAAATAAGTATAAAAATTGCTTTTAAGAAAAACAAAAATTTTTGTGATTTTTTTTACCCATTTGGCACAAACATTCATACAACCCTTTGTTGTCATTTACGAGTTAGGAGTACACATGACTGTGGAATACTCAGCCAATTACATGTTTATTCAATAAAACAGGTATTTCAGTTTATTGAGCAAGTGAATCCTCACCAGCAAATGACTGAGATCCTTCTCTCCATTTCATTCCGCATGGTTTGTAGATACGACCAATTGATATCCTTAAGCTGTTAAGAATTCTTCTTGGCAAACAGTTTACCATTCCCATTCTCCTTTCTTCGCAGCAGATCTTTACATTCAACATTTTATATTCCAAACTCCAAACCATTGTTTACAATTTTTTCTTTTTCTTAAGAATTTCAGTTGGAATTTTTCTCCGATTCTTTAAGAATATGTTCCAGGTTTTTTTTTCTTTTTTTTCATCATATTTTCGTATTTTTCATATTTTCACTTAGCCATAAAAAAAAAAAACTGAAAAGAAAAACAAACAAAAGCCAGCCAAAAAATATTCTTCCGTGTTTATTCTGTTCTTTAGCTTTTTTGCTCTCTATTCCTGAACTTTTCAATTGGTAAATTTCCTGAAGTTTCCAAATCTTCCTCTTCTTCTTCTTCTTCTTCTTCTTCTTCTTCTTCTTCTTCTTCTTCTTCTTCTTC
>NC_068990.1:26564844-26565615 GCF_001194135.2 Octopus bimaculoides
TTCTTCTTCTTTTCCTTCTTCTTCTTCTTCTTCTTCTTCTTCTTCTTCTTCTTCGTCTTCTTTCTTTCTTTCTTTCTTTCTTTCTTTCTTTCTTTCTTTCTTTCTTTCTTTCTTTCTTTCTTTTTTTTCGTTCTTCTTCTTGCCTCTATCTCGCCACATTCTAAAATGCTATCATTAATTTTCCTGTCGTTCTGTCTAGACTGATTCGCTTATCTGATTTTTTTTGGTAAGGGAGGGGGGTATATTATATTAAAGCTGTTGTTTATTTTCTTGATAGAGCCAAATATGATACAAGACTAATCTGTTTGTGTGTGCCACAGCATTCCATTCGCAGCATTAATATAATCCTCATTACTGCAGTCATCATTGTCATCATCATCATCATCATCATCATCATCATCATCATCATCATTGTCATCATTGTCCTCATCGTCATTGTCATCATCATTGTCATCGTCATCATCATCAACATCGTCACCATCATTGTCATCATCATCATCATCATCATCATCACCCATCGTCATTGTCGTCGTTGTCATCGTCATCATCATCACCCATCGTCATTGTCGTCGTTGTCATCGTCATCATCATTTTTGTCATCATGATCATTTTCATCATGATCATTGTCATCATCATCATCATCATCATCATCCTCATCATCAGTCATCGTCGTTATCATCGTCATCATCATCAACACTACCACTGTCATTTTTGTCATCATGATCATTGTCATCATCATCATCATCATCATCATCCTCATCATCAGTCATC
>NC_068990.1:26565625-26570146 GCF_001194135.2 Octopus bimaculoides
CTGTCATTTTCATTGTCATTCTGTTGTTGTCATCATGATCATGTTCATGATCAGCATTGTTGTCATCAGTTTTTATCCTCTTCATTATAATGACCCTTCTTTCATTGTTGTCATCATTATCCTCCTACTCCTCCTCTTCCACATCCTTCTCATTATCATCACCATTGGCACTACTTCAACTGTCATCATCATCATTGTCATTGTCATAATCCCCCTGCCCCTCCCCATCCTTCCTCCTCCATATCATCATCGTCATTGTCATCATCATCATCGTCTTCATAATCATCATCATCCTCATCGTCATCGCCATCATCATCATCATCATCATCATTGTCTTCATAATCATCATCATCATCATCATCATCGTCATCATCATCGTCATTATCATCATCGTCATCATCATCGTCATCAACATCATCATCATCGTTGTCATCGTCATCATCGTCATCATCGTCATCATCGTCATCATCATCGTCATCATCATTGTCGTCATCATCATCAATGTTGGTGAGCAACCAAAACCCTTTCTATTTCCATCGTACCATCTTAAGAATAATAATAGAAGAATCCACAATATACTGTACTATTCCTTAAAGGAACCAAAGACGGTTGGTCATGGATGGAGTGCCTTTAATAAGGCACTCCAAACTTTCAGCCATCCATTCCTTGTTGCTAGAGCCATGTGTGATAGTGCAGAGTGTTACTGAAACACAAATCGCCTTCTATTGCATACATTGTCTATCCAGAGCTTAACAATTATTTGCAGGACCTCAGTGTAGGTGGCAGGGTTAACTCTAAGGCCTTGTGGAAAGAAGTAAGGATGCATCACATGTCCTTCATTGCTAACATTTGGAGCTTCAGAAGGGTCTGCACATAACCATCTGTCATTTCTTCTGTTAGCTTTTTGATCTTGGTCAAAGTTTTTCTCATTTGAGAAAACCCAAGTCAAATCTTCTTCTGCTGGATTTTTCAGTTTGTTTAAGAGTCATTTAAATCTGATGTAGTGATTTTCTTTTGCTTTTTCTGACAAATTGACCATTCCTCATCATTTAAGACTTATATCTGCCCTGGTTAGTTCTTTGGTAAACTCATTTTGTGTATAAATAAGTTAAAGTTGGTGATTATTACTGTCTTGCCACTACCAGCGCATAGCCGTATTACTTAAAGAATGCATGCTTCTGAGCAGTTTCAATCGTCAAGGTAATAACTAATCCTATTTTATGGGTCAGTTGATCTTGATTGTCAGATATTGGTATCGAAAGGATTCTGATTCTTATCATGCTCCCATCTGTTTCCAATGTCACAACCCTGCTACCATTTCTATTTACATTCTATTTAAAAATGGAAATTTTCTACAAAAACTTTTCTGGCACCTTCATTGGGAGACAATCTCATAACTCAACTTATTCATTATTATATTGATTAACCCTTCAGCATTCAGATTACTCTATCAAATTTAATGCTTATTTATTCAAATTGGTTTGAATTAATCTTGCTTTATCTCATAGCTTTGAGATTTCAATGATATGATTGGTTATTTTGGAATAATATGATAGGGTAGGTGTAAAAGGCTGGTTCTGGCCAGTTTGAACATAAAACAGGGAGAATATTTGAACTAGTTATGACTGGTTTAAATGCAAAAGGATTTATGTCTTTTTTTTGTTTTGTAGTTTATAAGACACAGCCAACACTTTCCAAATATGGCAAAGCATTATGTATTATTCCCCAGCTTATAATTTTTGTTTATATTTTTTTCTATTATATTCCAAATATTTCATAGCAAATGATTACATTTCTTCAATAAATCTTGCATGTACCTAGCTCCGAATGTTCTGCTCTTTGCACTAATATAGTTTTTAATGGTGATCATTCAATACAATATCTGCGTAATTAATAATTTGTTTCTAAAATTTCCACTTAACTAACATGATTATAATTTACAGTCATTTTGTGTTTTCTGACATTAGTTTCCAAACTATTGATTATTTCATTGTTTGTAATCTGCTTCAGACTCTTTTGCCACTGCTTACGTATATAGATAAGAGTTATTCTTAAGAAAAAACAAACAAAAAAAAAAAACTATTTCTGTCTTTCACTCAGTAGAAAATACCTGAGGCCATATCTCTGTTTTCCTGGTTTCATTAGAATGTTTGTTTATTTGTTTTGCCTTAAACTTCGATTTCATTGAAATTCATTTATTTTAGGGCTTCATTATAAAACTGTGTCAGTTAATCATATATTGTATTATTGGAGGATATTACAGAGATTCTATTACTAATATCATTGAAAATACAAGCTTGTTAACCCTTCAAATATGTTTGAGAGCTACTTGAACCTTCAAAAGGCTTTCCAATAAAGGTTTTTCATGGAGAAAGAATTTCTCACTTAAAACAGCATAGTCAGTTCAGAGCACTCTCCACTAAACTGATGGATGCCTTTCAAACTCTTTAGTTCTCCTCAGCACCAGATACCAAAGAGAGGCAACTCTGACCTGACTACAAAGCAAAGCTTCCTTTACAAGAAATCAGTTGAAATTGTTGACTGATAATGCATATTGACTGCCAAGCTGGAAAAAATTCATGAGTAGAATCATGAAGCAATGGCTGAAAGTAAAGAAACATAGGAGCAGCTGACTGTATATATTTCCATTTATATGTCTTTGTATTTGTGTTTTGTCCTTACCACCACTTGATGACTGGTGTTGATTTGTTTATGTCTCTCTAGCTTAGCTATTTGGTAAAAAAAGACCTATTGCATAAGTACCAGACTTAAAGATAAAAAATAAAAATGTGCTGGGGTCAATCTGTTTGACTAAAGACCCTTCAAGGTGATGCCCCAGAATGGCCACAGTCAAGCTTGCTTCCAAACCACATGGTTCCAGGTTCAGTCTCACTGCATGGTACCTTGGGCAAGTGTCCCCTCTGTTGCTTCAGGCTGACTAAAGCTTTGTGAGTGGATTTGGGAGATGGAAACCGAAAAGTAGCCCATTGTAAAAATATATATATGTATATTTGTATATGTGTATGTGTGTGTGTCTGTGTTTGCCACCCCTACAACTGTCTGACAACCGGTGTTGGTGTGTTTACATCCTTATTACCTAGCAGTTTGACAAAAGATACCAAATGCCAATGCCAGTGCCACCTGACTAGTGCCCATACCAGTGACATGTAAAACACACTATTCGAACATGGCAAATGCCAGTGCCACCTGACTGGCTCCTGTGCCAACGGCACATAAAAAGCACCATTCGAATGTGGCTGATATCTGTGCTGCCTGATTGGCACCTGTGCTAATGGCACATAAAAAGCACCACTTGAACTTGGCTGATGTCAGTGCCACCTGACTGGCACCCATGCCGGTGGCACGTAAAAGGCACCGTTCAAACATGGCTGATGCCAGTGCCGCCTGACTGGCACCCATGCCGGTGGCACATAAGAAGCACTGTTCAAATATGGCTGATGCCAGTGCTGTCTGACTGGCTCCTGAGCCGGTGGCACATAAAAAACGTCCACTACACTCTCGGAGCAGTTGATGTTAAGAAGGGCATCCAGTTGTAGAAACCTTGCCAGATCAGATTGGAGCCTGGTGCAGCCTCCCAGATTTCCAGGCCTCAGTCAAACCGTCCAACCCATGCCAGCATAGAAATCAGACATTAAACTACGACGACGACGACGACGACGATGATAATAGATGAAAAATAATTACTAGGTTCGATCCATTCAACTAAAAATTCTTCAAGGCACTGCCCCAGCATGGCCGCAGTCCAATGACTGAAACCAGTAAACGGTAAAAGACAAATAGTTATAACGGTCTTAGATATTGCAATGATGAATTTGAAACTGGCAGAACAAAAAAAAAACCAAAAAAAAACAACCCACCCACCAAAAAGATCCAAACAACATTTCCAGTGCATTCAGGGTGACAGAGAATGTTAAGTTCTGTTTGTAAATATGAAATATTATATACAATAATGACCAACATAACAAGGTTTCTGTAATTTGATTCACTTGTTTACGACCAGAAATAATCCATGCATGAAATTATGAATGAAATAACTACCGAAATGATGAACTTCAAATTATATTAGAAGCTTTGAGCTACGATTTAATATATAAAACACAAGTAGTCACTTATAACCACATATCTGTAAATTGGTAGTTGACCGAGATTGCTAATACACTACTGAGACCATATACAGTCACACACCACATGGAAGTATGTTTATGTATGTATGTATGTATGTATGTATGTATGTATGTATGTATGTTTGTATGTATGTATGTATGTGTATATGTGAGTAGACTAATGCATGTATGTATGCGTGCATGTTTGTGTATGTATATATGGACTAATGTATGTATGTATCTATCTATGTCTGTCTATCTACCTACCAACCTACCTATCTATCTATCTATCTGTGTATCTATCTATCTACCCTTGTATCTATCTATCTACCCTTGTATCTATCTATCTATCTATCTATCTATCTATCTATCTATCTATCTATCTATCTGTTTATGT
>NC_068990.1:26570860-26571565 GCF_001194135.2 Octopus bimaculoides
TATATATATATATATATATATATATTGGCCATTGCCAGTACTGCCTGACTGGTCCTTGTGCCGGTGGCACGCAAAAGCACCCACTACACTCTCAGAGTGGTTGGCGTTAGGAAGGGTATCCAGCTGTAGAAACTCTGCCAAATCAGATTGGAGCCTGGTGTAGCCATCTGGTTTCACCAGTCGTCAGTCAAATCGTCCAACCCATGCTAGGATGGAAAGCGGACGTTAAACGATGATGATGATGATGATGAGGCACCAGCACTGGTGCTTTTGCATGGCACCATAACTAACAGCGTCAATCAAATACCTTGCATGATAAAAAAAGGCAAAACCAGGATATTAAATGATCATGAGGGTGTATGTGTATGTGCGTGTGTGTGTGTGTGTCTACACACACATACACACACACACACACACATGAATGTATGTATCTATAGTCACATGCATATATCTGTGAGTGTGTGTGTGTGTGTGTGTGTGTGTGTGTGTGTGTGTGTTGAGGTTTGTTTCTATGTAGAGTTTTACTTACTGAACTAGAAAAAAAGTGAAGAGTGGAGAGAAAGTTAAAAGCATTTTTAAAAAATGAAATACAAACAAAAAAAATTACTTTTTCTATAAAATAATTGAAATTCATCTTAATTTTATGATAGAAACAAATCAAACACACAAATATAAAAAAGTATATATATATATATATATATATAT
>NC_068990.1:26571925-26574320 GCF_001194135.2 Octopus bimaculoides
ATATATATATATATATATATATATATATACATACATACTGATTACTTTCACAAGTGTGAGAGAGGTGGTTTAAAAAAAATAGTTGTAGTCCAGGAGTGTACAAATTTGAAATAAATTTATTATTTGACTGGTAAATTTATTTTTTCATCTATCATGAATTATGGTAGCCATGTTGAGAGACACCCAAATTCCACGGTTGACTGAATCAATATTGAATAGCTTTGTATTATTAATAAATTTGTGTGTGGATGTGTGCGTGTGTGTGTGTGTGTGTGCGCGCACACATATGTGTATATATTTGCACACACACACCCTCCCACACACGCAAGTAAGCAAACAAATAAGAGAGTGTAGGACTCCACACATTTGGTAAGAATTACAGATATTTCTAATACTAGTTTAACTGACATGACTTAGTTTTGTTGCTGTCAGGCAGGTCTATCTCATCAGGCACTAGGTAAAGAATGGGAGTTTTGAGAAAAATTAAAGCTGGCATCTATGTTTATAGACCTTTATTGGCATGCTCAGGTCACATGATATTAAATAACACCAACTATTTTCTTCAGTTTTAGGTCTCTGTGTATGGACAAAATTTTGATGGGGTACTGGCTTCATTTTAGCAACAGACTGTGGCATAGAGTATTCAATAACATCAGTTACTTGTATTGAGTACTGCACATGGTGAGGTGGGATCTTGGCATGAGTCAATCATCAATTAGTGGAATATGAATACATTAGTAGCAACAATCTTTAAATGGCGGTAACCAAATTTGATTTTGTTGGATTACAGTTGAGGCAGCATGATCAAGAAGGATGAACATGACCAAGAACGACAGTCTACATGTGCAGCAGGGATTAAATACCCTGTCCTTGTGTGTTGGACATCTATGCCTAGGGTGGCATATCTGGATTGTTGCCTACTAGAGGCTTGAGGCTCATTATCAGAATGTGCCTCTGGTGGTTACAATAATTTATTCTTTCTATTGGTGGATACTGCTGGTTGGTGGAACATACATAGTATCTCACAAAGGCAGTTGGAAATTGTGAGTGCGGAGGGGCATCGTTAATAATTTTCCATTTGTTGTTGGGTCAGTCATTTCAATGGTCTTCTATCTATCCTGATGATGTAGGACAGGGGAGGAGAATTTTTTCTAATCTCTGCACCTGAAGGAGTGCATATGCTGTGTATACCTTCTCTTAAACTTATATATATAAGTTTAAACTTATATATATATATGTGTGTGTGTGTGTGTGTGTGTGTGTGTGTGTGTGTGTATACATATACTAATAGTAGTCACAAAAGTGATGGAGGGTACTGACTAACACCACTTTTGCTAACAGTGTTAAAACAACTCCAAAGCCACAAAAACACTGTCTTGTGGCTTTTCAGTTGTTTTAGCTCTTATTTTTAGCAAAAGCGGTGTTAGTCAGTACCCTCCATCACTTTTGTGACTGCTATTAATTTTGCCTTTAGGTTCTAATTGCTAATAAGCCATTCTTTTACACTTGTTGTATATATTATATATATGTATGTATGTGTATTTATCTATCTATCTATATCTATCTATCTAGCTATCTGTCAATCTGTCTATCTATCTCTTTCCCTCTCTCCCTCTCTCTCCCTCTCTTTCTCTCCTTTCTCTCTATCTCCCTCCCTCGCTCTCTCTTGCCCTCTCTCTCCCTCTCTCTCTCCCATTCCCTCTTCCTCTCTCTCTCTCCCTCTCTCCCTTCCTCCCCCCTCTCTCTCTCTCACACACACACACACACACATGCATACACACCAAATTTTCCCTTCTCTGTAAAAGGCCTCATATATAAATATTACAAGAAATCATGGAAGATATAGCGAAAATGGAAGAGAAAATTACGATGGTGGCGGCTGTTCTATGAAGACGATGGCAGTGAAGACATTGTCGAAGAGATCGGATTCTGGGAATCACTAATGATGATTGATTTGTCACTATGATTTTCAGATCAAACTAGAATTGATAGCAACTTAGGAGCAAGCAGAGGAGGTGTGAAATAAACTTGGGAGATTAATTTGATAGTTACCAAGGTGATGTATGATGGATGCATGCACAAACGTATGTGCACGCACGTGTGTGTGTGTGTGTATTTAAGGGTATGGTGCATGCAGACATGCATGCATCTGTGCACACTTTTTTATTAACAAAGTACATAAAATTATATGATTATATGATTGCACATTCATATCAATATATATAATATATATATATATATATATATATATATATATATCATATATACATTTGTATATTTATATACATATATACATGCATGCACATATATACATGCATGCACATACATATACACACATATTCACGTGCATTATGAATATTTATATGTATGTGTGTGTGTATATATATGTACACAC
>NC_068990.1:26574448-26580182 GCF_001194135.2 Octopus bimaculoides
TATATATGTATATATATACACATATACATATATATGCATATATATATATATACATATATACGCATACACACCCGTATACATACACACACGTTTTGTATATCTGGAGAGAGATATTATTAAGTCACATGTGTTTTGTTGTGTACACATATCTTGGTGTAAATATTTACACATGTGTATAAACAAATAAGGCAATACCACGATATATATATATTATTCAATGAAATATTCATTACATACACATCACACATAAAAATACACACATATACACACACAGAGTAATACACATATACATACAGAAATACACACACATGCAGTCACACACACACATGAAGAAGCTTGCAATAATTCACATACCAAGGAGATTATTTAACAATATCTGTTCTGTTTATCTATTATCGTTCTGTTTATCTATTCACATATCTAGACTCTATCTCTCTGAACCTCTCTGTCTCTCTGTCTCTCTGTCACTCTCTTTCTCTCTCTGTCTCTCTTTATCTATTTCTACACTGCTAGCTGTGTTGTGCCTATAAGTTGAACGTATGAGAAGCCAGTAATTTCAAGGTTAAGCCGATTAAGTGCCAGCGTTCAGCTGGTACTTATTCTATCGACCCCGAAGAATGAAAGGCAAATTAGACCCTGGCAGCATTTGAACCCAGAACATAAAGACAGATGAAATACCACTAAGCATTTCATCCGGCATGCTAATGTTTCTGCCAGCTCGCCAACCTATTATATGTTACAATATATCAAGATAATGAAGGCTCAATAGATATAACAACCTGCATAATCCTATTCTCTTCTTTCTTATCTGTGACAAAAGAGTATTAAATATATCAAATTGTTGTCTGTGCGATAAACTTCTTCAAAACTGGGTTTGGCCGAAAGAAGACTTGGAAATCAATCTTGAAACATATGAGTTGGACCTCATCCTTGGTCAAAAGACACCTGTTGTTATTGTCCTGTTATTTGCATTTGTATTTGAGTACCATTTCTCTGGGTTTTTTTCCTGTCCTTGTTTTTGTATACATTCGCTGCTTTCTTCTAAAAATTTAGTGCATCCATCAGGTGTTTTGGGGAAATTTTGAACCTGGGTTCTCATTCCTAAGGTACTTTTCGATGTTTATTATTATTATTATTCAGGTCTTAACCACTATACCATAAGCCCATGGGCATATGGCATAGTGGTTAAGAGTGCAGGCTACTAACCCCAAGATTCCAAGTTCAATCCCAGGCAGCGACCTGAATAATAATAATAATAATAATAATAATAATAACAACATTGAGAAATACCTTAGGAATGAGAACCAAGGTTTGAAATTTCCCCAAGACACCTGGTGAAGGCTGGAAGGTATATCAGCTGAAACGTTGCGTTAACAACAAACAAGATGAGGACAAATATCTGTCAAATGTAAATAATGTAAATAATGTACATAATGTATGATACATTTTTGTATGTATATAAGATATTAACAGTTAAGTGTAATAAACGCATGGAAATATATATTTATTTGTATGGTCATTCTTGCTCACAATTGCAGTCTCTCACTTAATTGCTTATTATTGACAACATAATAATGACCCCCAACAGATTGGAACTAAATACAGTAATGTGTTAAGCCTGATTCTCTATTGATTCAACATCAAAACACCGGCGGCAACAACAACAACATCATATCTGGAATTATTTTTACTCTCTTTTCACACAACATTTGTTTATTGTCAATTCATTAATGCATACAATAACATGTCTGTTCATTCTTAATATGTTCTGCAAGATTCAAGTGTGAATATGCTGTTCACTGTTGTTTTCCATCATCAGAGAACACTGCCCCACCCCTTTCAACCGGCAGCTCTCAACTGGGGTCCTTATAAGATTATGTTGTTAATGTCCACATGCACTAAATTGCTTATCCTTCTGTGATTCTCTCTTTTACTCTCTCTCACTCTTTTACTTGTTTCAGTCATTTGACTGCAGCTATGCTGGAGCACCGCCTTTAGTCAAGCAAATCAACCCCGAGACTTATTCTTTGGAAGCCTAGTACTTATTTTATCGGACTCTTTTGCTGAACCGCTAAGTGACAGGGACATTAAACACACCAGCATCGGCTGTCAAGCAATGCTAGGGGGACAAACACAGACACACAAACATACACACACACACACACACACACATATATATATATATATATATATACATATACATACGACAGGCTTCTTTCAGTTTCCGTCTACCAGATCCACTCGCAAGGCTTTGGTCGGCCCGAGACTATAGCAGAAGACACTTGCCCAAGGTGTCACGCAGTGGGACTGAACCCAGAACCATGTGGTTGGGAAGCAAGCTACTTACCACACAGCCACTCCTGTGCCTTTATGCACAAAATACTTTAACAATTTTGGCCATTAGGGTCCAGAAGAGTAAAACAGGAATCGAAAAGGTCCATTGGTAGGAAAATGGTTGAGAAGCACTGCTTCTGACAATGTGTGTTCCTTACACACACGATTTACTGGTGTAAGGAGAATTTGATACACTGTGTTGTTTCAACCTTATTTTATGTCTTATCTGTCAAAATTACTTTGACGTACTGATGAATCTAACAAGAGCAGAAGCTCTGGTGTGTATAGAGAATCAACAAACAAATTGCTTCCTGATGTCTACCAAAATAGATAATAATTCTTCGGGTTCACATAGAACTCTTTTATTCTTTTACTTGTTTTGGTCAGTTGATTGTAGACATGCTGGAGCACCACCTGTACTCAAACAAATCAACGCCAGGATTTATTCTATGTAAGCTTAGTACTGATTCTATCAGTCTCTTTTGCTGAACCACTTTGTTATGGGGACATAAAAACACCGACATCGTCTGTCGAGCGATGGTGGAGAGACAAACATAGACACACACACACACACACATGATGGACTTCTTTCTACCAAATCCACTTAGAAGGCTTTGATGCTATAGTAGAAGAAGGCCAAGGTGCCACGCAGTGGGATTGAACCCAGAACCATGTGGTTGAGAAGCAAGCTTCAGCTGTTTGTTCTTCATATGTTTGGTAGATTCGATGTGTTTCATCAATGGAAAATGTTTCTTTCTTTTGGTCGATGTCTGTTCATAATACATGTGATTCACCAGTGTAGAAGGACTTTGAAACATTAGTGTTTCACCCTTATTGTGTGTCTCATCAATCATAGCTACCCAACCAGGCTGATGAAGCTAACAAGAATATTTGCTTCTGTTTGTGGAAACAGAAAAGAAATTACTTGCTGCTGTCTGTGCACAGAACAGCAAGAATCCAAAAAATAATGCATTTTAGGCAGATTTAGGAATGGTCTCAAGGACACTTGAATTTCTTTCATATTTTTCCTTTTTGTATTAAAAAAAATAGGAAACTCTTGATGTATTACACAAACCATGAATAAAAACTGCTTCTGATTTTGGTACAGGGCAAACAATTTTTTGTGGGAATGGGTCGGAGTAGAGACACACTGACATCAATTGTCAAGTGATGGTGGGGAGACAAACATAGACACACAAACACACACACACACACACACACACACACACACACACACACACACACACACACATGTGATGGGCTTCTTTCTACCAAATCCATTCAGAAGGCATTGAGGCTATAGTAGAAGACACTTACTCAAGGTGCCATGCAGTGGGATTGAACTCAGAACCATGTGGTTGGGAAGTATGTAACTGGTACTTTATTGACCCTGAAAGAATAAAAAGTAAAGTCCACCCTGGTTTGATTTGAACTCTGAATATAAAACTCAATACCAATGTTGGTGCTTTACTGACACTGCCAGTTGATGAATAATAATAATCGTCGTTTAATGTCCGCTTTCCATGCTAGCATGGGTTGAACGGTTTGACTGAGGACTTGTAAGCCAGAAGGCTGCACCAGGCTCCAATCTAATCTGGCAAGGTTTCTACAGCTGGATGCCCTTCCTAACACCAACCACTCAGAGAATGTAGTGGGTACTTTTATGTGCCACCGGCACGAGGGCTAGTCAGGCAGTTCTGGCAATGACCATGCTCAAAAGGTGTTTTTTACGTGCTACCTGCACAGAAGCCAGTCTGGCTACAATGGCAATGACCACACTCGAATGTTGGTTTTCACATGCCACTGGCACATGTGCCAGTAAGGTGACACTGGCAATGATCATACTTGATGATGCTTTTTATGTGCCACCAGCATGGAAGATAATCTGTGGCCCTGGCAATGATCAACGATCTCTGAATATAAAAACTCAATACCAAAGTTGGTGCTTTACTGACACTGTCAGTCTGCTACACTTGATGAATAATAATAATAATAATTGGAGAGGGGGGCCAGGGCCAGTCAAGTACACCAATCACTTGTACTCTACTGGTACTTACTTTATTGAAAGAATGAAAGGTAAAGTGAACATTGGCAGAATTTGAACTCACAATGTAAAGCAGAAAGAAGTGCTGCTAAGCATTTTGTCTGTTGCACTAATAATTCTACCATTAATAACAATAACTTTTGGAATTTGTGGGTTAAAAGCATAATTACAGATCATGTAATTCTGTAATTATCAGTTTATTTAGCCTGAAAACTCTAAAAACAATCCCACCATAGCAACATTATTGCAGCAAAGCTAAGAATTACAAACATTATTGGTTTCAGTTACTATTGTGTTGACAGAATTTATGTTTCTGGACATTTTTAACAGCAATTCCCCAAACTTCCATTTCGTTAAGGATGGTATTTTGAACATTAATGTAATCATTCATTAATTTCTGAGATATTAATGGGAGTTAGACGTCCCTGTGGTGAACAGATTGAGGATAATTTGGAAAAAGAAATGAAATAAAACAAAATGTCATTTCGCTCCAGTTTATCGCGTGTGGCAACCTGTCTTCGTAAAAGGTGAGACAACCTGAGCAATTGGTAAATAATTTATAGAGGAATAATTTTTTTTTTTTTGTGGCCACCGATCACAGAGCTTTCCTGTGAATGTGTGCAGGAGCGTATACGTGAGCATGTGTGTGTGGTGTACACGTCTATGTGTGCTTGCAACCTCTGTGTGTATGTGTGTATTTCTATCTGTGTCTGTTTATTCGACTGGCTGTTACATTTTAATCAATGCATATAGTTTTATGCTTGTGGTTATTGACAAAGCAATCATCATCCGTTCGTATCACATGTCCACACCAACCTAACCATTTCACCAATATAGTCCAACTGAAGCCATTAATTTCCAGCCACACCCACAACTCACTCATTTTCCTCCCTTTGTGCACGTTAACAATACACAAAATAAATATTGAGTCCACCTCATTTGTTTCCAGTTTTTGTAGATAACTCATGGGCACCACACATGTCTGACTGTTATGCACCAATCATCACATTTCTTTTGATGCATGGACAGAGAAACAAGTCATTATTAAATGACTCTGGTTCATTTAATAAAGACAATGTTTAAAAACGGATCCCTTGAATATATTCACCATTTTTTTTTTATTCAAGAAACTATGCTTTTTTTACAGCCAACCCATCATTTGAAACATATCACCTTGGTAACATAAACTATAGACCACATCTAGGCAGTGGCAGACTGGCCAGGTTGCCAGCTTGCCTGATGGCAAGTGGGCCCCTGCGCCATTAGAATCCATATATGGGGGCCCATGTTAGTATCTAAGGGGCCCATCCCCTCAAGTTTGAGAATTTTTTATTCACTCCTGGAAGAATGCATTAA
>NC_068990.1:26580192-26583705 GCF_001194135.2 Octopus bimaculoides
TTATTTCAGCCTGGATGTGTTTGTAGACAGCTGAAAAGAAAAAAAAAAAAAATGAAATTATTGCATTGTAGTTACGGGTGGGCCTCCTTGTAGTTTGTGGATGGGGCCCCCTTAGTCTCCTGGCAACCAATATTTTTAAACCCAGTCTGCCACTGCATCTAGGGATCTATCTGGTAAAGCCTAATCTATTCCTGTTATTAAAAAATGGTTGTGCTCGCTGTCAGAACTTTTAGAGTGCATTTATAGAGTCTTAAGCTCTATTCTCTGTAAACACATCAGAGATCCTGTTACACCTGTAGTATTCTCATTATTTCCACTTAATACAAACTAACCAACACCTATTTATTTCCCCTCTTTTCGGTGATCGTGCCCAGTCTTCAGACAGTACTGAAAATCTATATTCCTCCCTATTAATATGCAGTTTGGAATTTAACTTGTGGACAAACTCAACTTAAAACTTTCGAACTATTGGTCATAATTCTTACAGAGAAAGCTTCAAGAAAATCAAGCTATTAGCATATAACAGTCTCAAAGATATTCGGTCTTATATCCTCAATAACTGGATTAAGTAGAAGAGAGCTGGGGTGAGGATAAATCCATGGTGAACGGTAATCACAACACTAACCCCACCGATTTTGTATTCAATGTAAATTCTAATTTTGCAAATAGGAAATCTACACAAGTCTTGAATGACTCTGATAATCTATTTATCAATCTTCAGCTCATTAGTACCTTCCCAGACTATGGAATAAAGGAAATTAATATTTTCACCAGATTGACAGAGATTTAGGTGATAATTTGACATTCATTATTAAGCAATTAGACTAATTAGATTGATTTGTTAGTTAAAGCAGACTTATTTTTACAACAGCAGAACTGTTTTGATAACATTTGGATGACATCTTCAAAAGGCAACGAGGATAGTTGAGATACTGTTTAGAGCCCAGACTCTCATCCCTCATTTGTCCGAGTCCTCAAATGTATTGGGAAGTTGCTGTTGTGGCATGTTGCCCTCAAGTCTTTTTGCTTTATTGCAGCTGCATGTCAGGTGCCTGTGGTCTGACATGGAGATCATCATCATCATCATCATCCTCATCCTCATCATCATCATCATCATCATCGTTTAACGTCCGCTTTCCATGCTAGCATGGGTTGGACGATTTGACTGAGGACTGGCGAACTAGATGGCTGCACCAGGCTCCAATCTGATTTGGCAGAGTTTCTACAGCTGGATGCCCTTCCTAACGCCAACCACTCCGAGAGTGTAGTGGGTGCTTTTACGTGCCACCGGCACGAAGGCCAGTCAGGCGGTACTGGCAACGGCCATGCTCAAATGGTGTATTTATGTGTCATCTGCACAGGAGCTAGTCCAGTGGCACTGGCAACGCCCTCGCTGGAATGTTGTTTTCCGCGTACCACCGGCACAAGTGTCAGTAAGGTGACGCTGGTAAGAGGTATAAAATACCTTCATATTACACATTCATCTTTTCCTCTCTCCACAGTTCGATATTTAAGAGATGAGGAATTATGTACATTATTTACATTATTTATGTTATTTACATTTGACGGATATTTGTCCTCATCTTGTTTGTTAACACTACAGGCATATGGCATAGTGGTTAAGAGCGCAGGCTACTAACCTCAAGATTCTAAGTTCGATTCCAGGCAGCAGCCTGAATAATAATAACAACAACAACAACAACAATAATAATAATAATAATAATAATAATAATAATAACATCGAAAAATACCTTAGGAATGAGAACTGAGGTTCGAAATTTCCCCAAGACACCTGTTTAAAGCTGGAGGTTATATCAGACAAAGCATTGTGTCAACAACAAACAAGATGAGGACAAATATCCGTCAAATGTAAATAATGTAAATAATGTATATTTTTCCTTGTTTTGGTCATTAGACTATGGCCATGCTGGAGCTCCACCTTGAATGTTTGTTGAATGAATTAATCCCATTACTTAGTATTTCTTTTAAGCCTTGTACTTATTCTTTTGATTTCTTTTGCAAAACTGCTAAGTCATGGGGATGTAAACACACCAACACTGGTGGAGAACAAACACAGACACAAAGACACAAAGATTTACATGAAGAGCTTCTTTCAGTTTCCATCCACCAAATTCACTCATATTGTTTTGGTTAGACTAAGGCTGTAATAGAAGACACTTGCTTTAGGTGCCATGCAGTGAAACTGAACCCAGAACCATGTGGTTGGAAAACAAACATCTTACCACACAGCCACACCTGATACACATTCCCATTTTATTGCAACCACCAGAAAAACAAGGGACTTATGAAAGGAAAGATTTATTTAACTCAGAATTTATGAATCAAGGGTTAGTTAGAAGTCTGAAAACGAGGACGGACATTTTGGACAAACTTATGAAAATGATTTGGACAGGCCAAAGGTTAATCATCAAAAACTGATTAAAATTACATCAGAGACGATGGCTGTTGGAAACATAGGAGGTGAGTGGTGGCGTTGGGTAATTACTAACGAGTGCAAGCAATCATAACATGACATCTCGTTAGAATGAAATTCCCTCTTTGGATGTCCAAGAAAGGAATTTCGAAGAGAAAAATCATAAAATGGTAAACATGCACCAAGTTATAAGATGGAAATTTATGTTAGATAGCGTGACAAAAATATTTCCCTCTTTCCTCTTCACCTCTCTTTATTAATAACTATCTACCTATCTACCTGTCTGTCTGTCTATCTATCTGTCTGTCTGTCTGTCTATCTATCTGTCTATATGTGTGTGTATATATATATATATATATATATATATATATATATATGTATGTATATATACATGCACACATGTATATTTACATACGCATATATACATATAATATACATATCTACGTATTTATATATACACATACACACATACATATATGTATGCATATAAACATATATCTACACCTGTATCAATATCTATTGCCTATCTACCTACCTTTCTATCTATCTATCTATCTGTCTGTCTGTCTGTGTGTGTGTCTGTCTGTCTGTGTGTCTGTCTGTGTATCTATCTATCTATCTATCTATCTATCTATCTACCTACCTACCTGTCTGTCTATCTATCTATATAATATACGCACACACACACACATACACACACATACATACATGCACACACACACTGACATATATACTAGCATACATAAACACATACATACCCACATAGATACATCTACACACTCACAAATACATATGCTTGCATGTACAAATATAACATTTCAAGCCATGAAATTTATAACTTTCATGTTCGCAATCAAAGTCGTAAATTACATTAATCATTAGTCATTAGTCACTAGCTTTTAGGTTTACATATTTGTTGTTTATTGTTGATTGGTACTTTTTTTGCTGTTTTCTTAAATTTTGGTGCTTGTTTATTAGTCTATTAAAGGTCTTACTTTATGGGTTGATACGATGTGCTTAAAACACTCTGTTTTATGATGTACTTCACAAATATTTACATGTGGATACATACATATATA
>NC_068990.1:26583935-26586025 GCF_001194135.2 Octopus bimaculoides
TATATATATATATATATATATATATATATGTATATATGTATATATGTATCGTGGCATCAGTGCCAGTAGTGATTAGGTATAAACAAACTTTAGGTTAATCAAAATATGTTTGTGACATATTTAAACTTCTAAGGGCAAATTCACTGCAGTTACCATGGAGAAAAAATTCTCACCTGTGGTAAAGGTGTAGAAACATATCTGTACAGTGTAAAAACATCATATCTGGCCAAGCAGATACCCAGATGCACATTTCTAGCCCTCGAGACTTCCTCAATGGGAAATATTGAAGGGAAGTAACCCTGGGCTGATTCTAAGCCGTAGCTTTCTACACAAGCATATTTTAGCTAATTTGTAATTCATTTATTTCTAATCACTGTTTGGAGCTGATGTTGCTGTTTTTGTTCTGACCAGGTGGTCCGCTAAAGCCACTGATTCACTGATGTCGACTGGCATGCTGCTGGTTACAACAACAAGGGATCCAGTTGTAATAGCTCTGTGTTTGATACTGGCTTGCATGCAAATATGCATTTCTACATTTCAAAGTCGACTCAGTTGACATTGTGTGGTTGCATCTTTTATGTCGTTCTCTGTGATTGGTTAGAATGGAACATTTCCTTCTGCTTCTGGTTTGGCGTTTGTATAAAGCATGACAGTCACCATTTCTCACTGGAAAGTTTTCTTTCTTTCGCTTTAGAACTCTTTCGGCACATAGTACTTTCTCTCATGTCAATGCTGGCTGATCAATGGGAAGCCTGCTCATGAAATTAATGTGCAAGTGGCTGAGTACTCCACAGATATATGTACCCTTAATGTAGTTCTCGGGGAGATTCAACATGACACAGAATGTGACAAGGCTGGCATTTTGAAATACAAACACAACACATTTTTGCCAGGGAACTGAACTCGCCACCTTATGATCATGAGCCGGATACACTAACCATTAAGCCACATGCCTTCACTGATGTCACCTGTTTTCTAGTTAAAGGTATGGCTTTGAATCTCCCTAGGATAATCTCTCTTCGGTATATCCCATTGAGAAAAGAACTAGAAACACATATCTGGGAACGCACTAGGGGAAAGCGCCAGGCAGATACGATGTTTTCTCCCTGGTAACTACGTTGAATTTGCCTTTAGAAGTTTAACTCTTTCGATATCAGCCTGGCTGAAATTATCTCTGGCTCTGTAGTACAAATGTCTTGTTTTCATAAGTTCTGAATTAAAATATTCCACCAAACTTTAATCATAATTTATGTTCCTAACACTAGCTTAATGATAATTAAGGTATTTTACTAAATTCTTTGTTATATTTAAAGTAATTGAAAGAAACAGAGAGCACCTCAACAGAAATATGGTAACAAAAGGGTTAAAGTCATCATGATATCTTAAACTCTTTCGATATCAATCAAGCTGAAAGCATCTCTCGCTCTGAGTACAAATGTCTTGTTTTCATAAGTTCTGAATTAAAATATTCCACCAAACCTTAGTCATAATTTATGTTCCTAACACCAGATTAATGATAACTAAGTTATTTTATTAAATTCTTTGTTATAATTAAAATTAATTGAAAGAAACACAGAGCATCTCAAGAGAAATATGGTAACAAAAGGGCTAATGACGTCACAAGCCTATTCTTACTACATAGCCATGCATATACCTATGTTTAGTTTGATGAAACAATTCAAAGTCTTAAGGGGGAATTCTTTGTTTTGCTTTGTTTTGGAACAGTTTAGCTTTATTCAATGGAATTTGTTCTGGGACAATTCTATTTTTTATTTGTTGTTGTTGTTGTGTGTGTGTGTGTGTGTGTGTGTGTGTGTGTGTGAATTATTTTAAGAAACGACCTTGTGGTCTTACCTATTTACTGGGTTCAGATCCAAATTGTTCAATAAATAGGTGCAGATATGGCAAGAAGTTAGCTTCTCAGCCATATGGTTCTAGGTTCAGTCCCACTGTATAGCATCTTGAACAAGTGTCTTGTACTATAGACCCTGGCTGACCAAAGCCTTGAGAGTGGATTTGGCCAACAGAAGCTGAAACAAACCTGTCATATTTGTGTGTGTGTGTGTGTGTGTGCGTATATATATATATAT
>NC_068990.1:26586780-26591027 GCF_001194135.2 Octopus bimaculoides
ATATGATACAGAACATGTTAGACCCTTATATTAATCCTGGCAGCTGACTGGTATTTTATTTTGCAACCCTCTCCACTCCCCCTGAAAATAAAAGATACAAGTGACTCCGGTGAGATTTGAACTCAAAACATAAATGAACATAGTTAAATATCACAAGGGTTTTTTTTTTGTTGTTGTTTGATAACCTTTTTGAATCCTGGCGGTGATTTATTCAACAACTATAAGGTTGAAGAGGGTTGATTCTATTCAGATTTGTACATGTGAAAGAGGACCTCTGTAAAACAAATGAAAGGCAGCCAAGTGTATGAAAGCACTTAAATGGAGGAAGAGCCTGTACCATCTCTTCCTCTCTTCTATCTTATTCTTGCTCCATTAAATTAAAAGCCTTTGCCAAAATAATAATGTATTTTTCATGTTTCATTGTTGCTCTATTGCTGCCAGGCACAGAGAACAAAGGAATATCAAGCCCTTTTTAATACAAGACCTAAGATTGTTCTTGGTCTCATTCAACAAACATCCCCTCAACTCCATTTAAATCTAAATGTTCATATTTAAATGGCAACACAATAAAACTCTTATATTTCTTCCAGAAGAGATGTTGTTTTAGTTTAGTGCCAGTTTCATTCTGATGTTCAACAAACCAATGATCAAAACCATTCCAGTTCTAAACATTTTGTCTTCCTTTCAGGTGATGCATCAATGGTTTCATTATTCAAGCCATCCTTATTTTCTTACGACAGTAGGGGGCAATTTTTTTGGCAGAATTTGGCGGCTAATTTTGCCATGTGAGTCACCCATCTTGGTTTCAAATTTTAGCAGAAGGCTAGCTATTTGAGGGGAGGGGTTCAGTCGATTACATTGACCTCAGTGATCAACTGGTACCTATTTCATTGACACTGTATTGATATTAACCCATTAAGTCCCTCTGTCCTATAAATAGGACACTAAATGAGAACATTAAATAAGCTATATCACATTGTCTCAGTGTCCTGTTTATAGGACACCGAGTATTTCCATTTCTACTTGAAGCAAAGGAGTTTTAATAATTATTTTTTTTTCCATTTTAACTTATTTTCAATCATCTGTAAAAATTTATTAGGTTGTCAAGAAAGTTCTTAATTTTTCTTTTAAATGATGTATTTTCAAATTAATTTTCTTTAAATTACTTTGACTTTATATATCATTTTAAAGCCCATTTTTTTGCTCTATCTAATCATGTTACTCTTTTTCTTTTTGAATAATTAGGCCATTTTTTCCGGAATGTTGAATACAACACGGACAAAAAGCAAATTCGCACAATTTTCTTATTCCATTTCAAGCTCAGCCAAAAGCTGTTAAAACAGCTCGTAATATCAACGATGCATTTGGCCCAGGAACCACTAATGAACGTACAGCACAATGGTGGTTCAAGAAATTTCATAGTGGTGACAAGAGTCTTGAAGATGGTAAGTATAGTGGTCAGTCATTGGATGTTGACAACGATCAACTAAGAGCCTTAGTGGAAGCCAATCCATGCACAGCTGTTCGAGAACTTGCTTCTGAATTAGGCGTAATGTATACTACAATTTCCAGCTACTTCAAAGAGATTGGAAAAACCAAAATACTTGAGAAATGGGTGCCGCACGAATTGAACAACCAAGAAAAAACGCCGTTTTGAAGTGTCATCTTCACTTCTTTTACATAACAAGAACGACCCGTTTCTTGACCGGGTTGTGACTTGTGATGAAAAGTGAATTCTTTACAACTGGCGATGCTCAGCTCAGTGGTTGGACGCCAACGAAGCTCCACAGCACTTCCCGAAGCCAAAGCTGCACCAAAAGAAGGTCACGGCGACTGTTTGGTGGTCTGTGGTCTGTCTCATCCATCACAGCTTTTTGGATCCAGGCAAAACCATCACGGTAGAGAAGTACTGTCAGCAAATGGACAAAATGCATAAGAAACTCCGACAACAACAGCCAGCATTGGTCAATAGAAAAGGACCAATTCTGCTCCACAACAATGCTTGGCCGCATGTCACACAACTGACCCTGCAGAAGTTGAACAAATTGGGCTACAAAATTCTGCCTCATCCGTCATACTCACCAGACTTCTTGCCAACCGACTACCACTTTTTCAAGCATCTCGACAACTTCCTGCGTGAGAAATGCTTCAGAAACCAAGATGATGCCAAACACGCTTTCAACGACTTCATTGCCACCAGAACGCAGGACTTTTATGTTACTGGCAGAAATAAACTTGTTTCACGTTGGCAAAAGTGTGTTGATTCTGATGGTGTTTATTTCGATTAATAAAGTCTTGTTTGAGCCGAAATATGTACATCTGAATTTAAAGGTTAAAAACTGCAAGGACTTTCTTGACAACCTAATAAAAGTAATATTCAGAAATTTAAGTATTCTGGGACTTAATGGGTTAAAGGCAAAGTTGATCTTGGTGGGGTTTGAACTCAGAACGTAAACACAGATGAAATGCAGCTAAGCATTCTTCCTGGCATGCCAATAATTCTGTCTGTTTGTGCTCTTGTTTATCATCTGTATTGACTGGTATTTCTAGATAAATTATCTTTGTTGTTCCCCCTGGGTCAAGCCAGGGAAAGCCTGCCACTGGTACCATTGGAAGCCTGTACTACCTGTGTCAGTGTTGGGTGGACAGTGACTCAACTGCCCACTTCCTCATTAAGTTTGCCAGGTGAGGAAGGAATGGTGGACCTGTCAAAGGAGAGATGAACAACACTTGTCTGAAACAGCTGTAAAGCTATAATGCCCAAGCACAAGTATTGAGCCCATTATTCATACTTACACACACACACACACACACACACACACACACACACACACACACACACACACACACACACACACACACACACACACACACACATGTATATAGGTTTAGTGATGCAAACATGAAAAGTAGAACTGAAAACAAGAGTGTATATATTTTTTTATTAATGTTTTGCAGAAATTACAGAGTGATTCAAAAGTGTTGTGTAGTGGCACTAGTTTAGTAAATACCAACACTCACAAAGTCCTCAACGCTTGAGTCACTCTGTAACTTCTGGCAAATTTTAATAAAACACATCATCATCATCATTTGTACTCTTCATGCTGGCAGGGATCAGACAGTTTGACAGGCGCTAGCAAGCTGGAGGTTTGCACCAAGCTCTGCTGTTTGTTTTGGCATGGTTTTATATAGATGAATGCCCTTCCTAACACCAACCACTCTGCAGGGTGTCCTGGGTTCTCTTTATGTAGTACAAGCACAACAAGATATCTAAGTCACCCCCTTTTAAGTTTATCCCCCACACAAGATATTTCTGCTGAAAATATTAAATTCCTTTTTTCTCTATGAAGCAAAATCAGTTTGAGATATATTGAGAATAAAGACCTCCTTCAAATTATGGTTGAGGTCTCTTTTGCACATCAATAGTTGTTTATTCCTTATAAAAGTAACTGTAGGTAATCTATACTTATCATCCTATTTGTTTTGATGTTGTGTTTGAGTGTTACCCATGTAAACAACATAAACTATGGAATAAGACTGAATACATAATTGAACCATTTAACTTTATGAAACAATTTTCTGAAAATCTTTTAATTTAGACTTCAAAAAAAAATATTTATAAAGTGTGAATATGTGGAATTTCTGTAGGTTCCATTGTTGTTTTTTCTATGTTTTTTTTTGTTTTCAAAACTTGATAAACAAATAGTAAGAGAATTAATTTAATTAGTTCGTATTTCAAGAGCTGTTAGCTAAATAGCTCCTTAAACACATGCAAAACAACTTAATCTTGCTATTACTGCTTTAAAAAAGAAAAAAACAAAATAACTTTTATGATATATATACACATTTATACTGAAACCCAAACATATATATATACACACACACACACATATAGATACATACCTATTTTCCTACTTATGAAGATGTGAGAGAATCCATATGTACATTACATACACATGCACACATATATGTCTTTACATGCATATATATATATATATATATATATATATATATTCACACACACACATATATATATATATTCATATATATACATACATACATACATACATACATACATACATACATATATTTATACACATAAATCCATTTATCCATCAATATTTTCTTATATATATATATGTGTGTGTGTGTATACTTATATGTATGTATATATTTATATATGTGCATACATATATGTGCATACATATATGTGCATACATATATGTGTGTGGCTGTATATATATATA
>NC_068990.1:26591128-26593066 GCF_001194135.2 Octopus bimaculoides
TGTGTGTGTGTGTGTGTGTGTGTGTGTGTGTGTGTGTATGGATGGATGCATGTACGTATGAATGAATATATATGCATAAATCATTATGCAGAAGGTGATTACGACAGCGAATCAATCGATGCAGTGTGTGTGTGTGTGTTTGTGTGAGTGTATGTATGTGTATGTATGTGTGTGTATATGTGTATGTGTATGTCTACATATATGCATACACACACACACACACACACACACACACATACACACACACACACACACACTTGATGGTGATGATGATCCAAGATAAGGAAATATTGTCTGCAACCAATGAAGCAAACTTTTATTTATGCTCTGTTATGTCGTTTCTTAAATTGAATTCCAAACACTGACTTAATATATTTAATCAATAAATGCCAAGACAATATAGGAGCCTCTACAAGGTCACTCAATGTGCTAGAAATAACAACCAAACTCCCTCAAATCTGATCCAAGTTTTTATCATCATCATCATTATCATCATCATCATCATCATCATCATTATCGTCCTCATTTAACGTCCGCTTTCCATGCTGGCATGAGTTGGATGGTTTGACTGAGGGCTAGTGAGCTAGAAGGTTGTGCCAGGCTCCAATCTCATCTAGCAAAGTTTCTACAGCTGGATGCCCTTTCTAGTGTCAACCACTCCAAGAGTGTAGTGGGTGCTTTTAAATGCCAACAACACGAGGGCAAGTCAGACAGTATTGGCATTGGCCACACTCAAATGGTGGGCCAATGAATGAAAGATCATATTATGGCTATGTCAGTCCTTTCATACGACAGAAAGAGCATCCATCCATTTTCTTTGCCCACAATCCTTGGGAGGATTCACTGGGGTAGTGCCCTCAAGCACCTCCTCCACATGGTCCTTTCAGAGAGCAACCTTTGTTACACAATCATATTCCCAAGGGGGACCAACTGATACTAGGGATATTATCCAACCATCTTGTTCTCGGTGAATCCTTAAGGCTCCTGCTTGTTGGCTCAGCTCGAAGAATCCATCTTGTGATTCTTTCCTGTGACATTCTAATCACATGTCTATTGTTGGTGCAGGAGTGACTGAATGGTAAGTAGCTTGCTTACCAACCACATGGTTCTGAGTTCAGTCCCGCTGTGTGGCACCTTGGACAAGTGTCTTCTACTATAGCCTCAGGTTGACCAAAGCCTTGTGAGTGGATTTGGTAGACGGAAACTGAAAGAAGTCTGTTGTATATATGTATGTGTGTGTATATGTTTGTGTGTCTGTGTTTGTCCTCCCAACATCACCTGACAACAGATGGTGGTGTGTTTACGTCCCCGTAACTTAGCGATTCAGCAAAAGAGACCGATAGAATAAGTACTAGGTTTCTAAAGAATAAGTCCTGGGGTCGATTTGCTCGACTAAAGGTGGTGCTCCAGCATGGCCACAGTCAAATAACTGAAACGAGTGAAAGAATAAAAGAGTAAAAGAGTACTGGAACTGTGACCTCTCAATCGCTAGTGTAGCTGGGGGTGGTGGGTATGAGGAGTGGTCCACCCCAGGCAGAACTTTTAAAGGGGTTGCACATGTGTTTTTTGTGGGGTCTGGGAGCAGCAAATGGAAGGGCTATCCCAGGTGGCATGCACTCTAGCTATGCTAGTGCCCTCAATACAGACGAGAAGCAGCTCAACATCCAAAGAATTCCTTTTCTTTGAGCTCCACATTCTGTCAAATAATATTACTCTGAGGATCCTATGAAGGGACTTCATTTTGGCCACTTGTACATAGGTGCAGGTGTGGCTGTATGGTAAGAAACTTGCTTCCAAACCACATGGTTCCAGGTTCAGTCTCACTGCATGGCACCTTGAGCAAGTGTCTTCTATTATAGCTCCAGGCCAACCAAAGCCTTGTGAGTGGGCTTGGTTGATGGAAACTGAAAGAAGCCCATAGTATATATATACATATAT
>NC_068990.1:26593874-26595237 GCF_001194135.2 Octopus bimaculoides
CTACCTACATTATTATTATTATTGTTGATACTATTATTATTATTATTATTATTATTATTAGTATTATTATTATTATTATTATTATTATTATCATCATCATCATCACCACTATCATCATTATTATCATCATCATCATCACCATTATTATTATTATTATTATTATTATTATTATTATTATTATTATTATGATCATCAACATCATCATCATCATCATCATCATCATCATCACCACCACTATCGCCATCATTATTATTATTATCACCACCATCATTATCATCATCATTATTACTATTACCCCCCTCCCTACCATCATCATCATCATCATCATGATCATTGTTATTATTATTATTATTATTATTATTATTATTATTATAGAGTTTCAGAAATTTGTTCCGGAAAAGCAACCAAAGAGAATTTGTCTCTGATAACATTATTTTTCTCTTGTTTTCTTTTTTCATTTTATTTTCTAATTTTTATTTTTTTATTTTTTGTTGTTTTGTGTTTTCGTTGTTTTCTTTTCTTTTTCTAGTTATATTGTGTTTTGTGTTTGAAGTCGCTTCTCGTCTGATAAATTAATTTTATTAAACATCTTGTCCTCAGAAGCCCTCCAGTTTTTAGCGATCTCAGTTGCTGTTACTCTTAACCCATCTTGTTGTTATTGTTGTTGCTGCTGTTAATGTGAATGTTATGTTAGTTGCTGTTGTTGCTAAAATACACACACACACACATACACTCGTGTATACACACACATATACTAACCTACACATATACACATACAGATACCTTTCTGCACGTATACACACATATGCATACACATACATATACATATACACTCGCATACAAACATACTCATGTATACACGCATATACACACATATATACAGACAGACATACACGCATACATTTGTACAGAGATGTATATACGTGCACACATACACACGTGTACACGCATGCACACGCACACTTACTCTCTTTCACAAACATTCACAGATGCATACAATCAAACACATACATATATATACACTCACATATGCATATATTCATACGCACACATGTACATTCACACATGCACACACAACACACACAATCACACACACATACTCACCCCTATACACACACACACTTACATACGCATACACTGTCACACGTACATACACATGTACACATACACACACTCACTCACTCCCACACACGCACACAATCACACACACATTCACACACACACTCTCAGAAACACAATGACACACACACACACTCTCAGAAACACAATGACACACACACACAATGAAATACACACTCACAAACACAATGACACACACACACAATCACACACACACACTCACACACACAAAATCATACACACA
>NC_068990.1:26595247-26595609 GCF_001194135.2 Octopus bimaculoides
ATACACACTCACAAACACAATGACACACACACACAATCACACACACACACTCACACACACAAAATCATACACACACACAATTCACATACACACTCACACACATGCACACTTATTCATACTCACACACACAATGACACACACACAAACACACAATGACACACACACACACACACACACACACACACACACACACACACACACACACACACACACACACACACACACACACACACACACACACACACACACACACACTACAAGACAATGCTTCTTTACTTCACAGCATCGTTTTATTTAATTAGCAACTGTAGCTTTATGCTGGTAATTATTTTAATTTAAATTTAAAAGAAGATAAAATTAAA
>NC_068990.1:26595983-26597459 GCF_001194135.2 Octopus bimaculoides
GAGAGAGAGAGAGGGAGAGAGAGAGAGAGGGAGAGAGAGAGAGAGTGGATGAGAAAACGAGATGTTAAAAATATAACAAAAATGTGAAATTAGAGGTGTATATATACATGTGTGTGTGCGTATGTATGTATATGTAAAGAGGTGTATATATGTATGTATAGAGATGTATATATATATACATGTGTATAGAAGTATATATATATATATAAATATATATATGTATATATATATACATCTCTGTACATACATATATACACTTCTATACATATACATACATACACACACACACATGTATATATACAGAGATGTATATATATATACATGTGTATAGAAGTATAAATATATAAATATATATATGTATATATATATATATGTATATATATATATATGTATGTATGTATGTATGTATGTATGTATCTAATGGAATGGAAGAAAGAAGGATAGAGATGTAAGAACTGACGAAGAATTGTAGAAGTATCTTTGTAGTTTGATTTCTTGATTCCATTTCACAAATACAAATTTCTCAATTTTTGTTTTCTACATAAACATTCTCCAAATTCTACTCATATCAATGAAAGAAGGGGACTACCATGCAGGCTCACAATCTGCTAAAATAGCTGCTAAATATCACCATGCACTTAGGATTTGCAGTCTTAATGAACAGGAAGATAGAGTTGATTGCATTACATAGTCTTAGATATGGAATGGTTGTCGTAGGACAATAATATAAGATACTATGATCACAATGATATAAGAATAAACTATTTTACATGTCTGTATTAGCGTATATGTTATGAATTACATAATACTATTGGCTCTTGTGCGGGTGGCACATAAAATACACCATTTTGAGCGTGGCCGTTGCCAGTACCGCCTGACTGGCCTTCGTAGGATTTTTGAGCAAGATCGTTGCCAGTGCCCCTGGACTGGATCCTGTGCGGGTGGCACATAAAATACACCATATTGAGCATGGCCGTTGCCAGTACTGCCTGACTGGCCTTCGTGCGGGTGACACGTAAAGGCACCCACTACACTCTCTGAGTGGTTGGCGTTAGGAAGGGTATCCAGCTGTAGAAACTCTGCCAAATCAGATTGGAGGCTCGTGTTACCATCCGGTTTCACCAGTCCTCCGTCAAATCGTCCAACCCATGCTAGCATGGAAAGTGGACGTTAAACGATGATGATGATATTGTGCCAAAATTCAGAACCAATATTAATAATTCAGGGAAACTAGCAAATGGTTTTATCTTTCGTTTACTTGTTTCAGTCATTGGATGGCAGCCATGTTAAGATAATGCCTTGAAGGGTTTTAGTCAAGGATGTTGATCCCTGTATTTGATCCTTTATTCTTTTATATGTTTCAGTCATTTGGCTGTGGCCATGCTGGAGCACCGCCTTTAGTCAAGCAAATCGACCCCAGGACTTATTCTTTGTAAGCCTTGTTCTTATTCTATCGGTCTCATTTGCTGAACCGCT
>NC_068990.1:26597469-26601018 GCF_001194135.2 Octopus bimaculoides
GGATGTAAAGACACCAACATTGATTGTCAAGCGATGGTGAGGTGGGGGAAAACACAAACATATACACACACTCATAAATGCACACGCACACACAAACACACACATGCATGCACACACACACACACAAGCACACACACACACACACACACACACAAACATGCACACAGTCACACAGACTCACGCACAGACACACACACACACACACACACACACACTCCCCTGCCAGTATATGGAAATGTGCATTTTTGCAACTCTGATGGTTTTAACTCTTATTTCTAGCAATATAGGTGCTACCTGCCACCCTGTCACAATTAGTGACAATTGAATTTTTCCATTTTGGATTTATACTGCATATAGCTGCATTCATTATCATATATATATATTCATTATTACACACACACGCACACAGGCGCGCATGCACGCATGCACGCATGCATGCATGCACGCACACACGCACAAACATACACACACACAGAGTATGGGCTTTTACACAGTTTATGTCTTCAAAAATCATTCACACCTGGTTAAGGTACCATGCTGTGGGACTGAACTCAAATGCACATGGTTGCAAAGCAAGCTTGTGAAGAGTACAGTTATGACTCTACCTGTTGCATTATTAATAAAATCATGTACTAAATGCAATAAACAAAATAATTAGTTTTTCCTTTTATGAGGAAAAACATGGCAAGTAACCAAAAGCCTGCAGTTTTATATGCGATGCCTTCTGCATCTTGTATAACCCAAAGAACTTAACCTTGCTTACTGAAAACCTTTGACGCAAGGATACAAATGAAGGTGAAGAGACTCTAAATTTCAAAAGAGTAATTAGTTCAAAGAACATCTGAAAACATTCAAAACCTTACAAAGAATTCGTTTTATAAGGAAAGGGCTTGTTAAGCAATCAATAAAATATAATTCTGAAAAATATACTTCTTTTGTTGTTGACATTTCGAAACATGTTCAGACTTGCAATATAACAATTTAAGTAGAGAATTCAGTATGAAGCAGCACAATGCAAACTTAGAGTTTCAGTGTGATAGCAATCTGTGTGAAATGTCAGTGACTCGTGTATCTGAGTGTCTACAAAACTGACGTTTATCCTCATGTGATATGGGAGCTAATACAGGTTTTTTTTTACACCAGTAATACTTCTCTATGTACAACAATGAACTGGTTGCTCAGCATAGAACAAATGCATTTTTCATCACCACTAGTATTCCATACATGTGTGTGTCTGTGTGCATGTGTGTATGAATACACACACATGTATGTACATAATGTGAAGTAGAAAGGATAAATAAATCCAGGCAGATATTAATAAAGCTCTCTGATTGAGTGAACTTGGTTAACTGCATCAAACAATCAGATTCCAATAAATTCAAATAGAATTAACATCAAAGATAATTCCTTGTGTATGATAAAGTAAATCGAAATATCATTTAGAAGAATTTCAAGAGATCCAGAGTATACAAAAACATGAACAAAGATGGAAAAATCATATCTGTAATTGATGAATATGCCATTGAATATCTATGATTGTTTCTATCATGCCATTTTATTTATGAGGGTGAGTCAAAAAGTAATGCCATTTTGTATAATTACCAACACAGGAACATGTATCATACATCAAAATGAAGCTGGTCCTCTGTGGATCACATCTCTGCTTCTCAACATAGTCACCGTCTCTCTCAATAGCAATGTTCCACCTTCGAACGAGAGCATGTATCCCTGCCCCGTAAAATTCTGTTGACTGTTCTTTGAGCCACTTCTTCACTACAGTTTTCACTTCCTCTTCACTGGAATAATGTTTGCCTCTCAAACCTTCTTTCATGGGACCAAAGAATTTCTTCATGGGTCTGAAGGTGTTAAATTACTGCAGTAACGAGGAAGTGAAAACTGTAATGAAGAAGTGGCTCAAAGAACAGTCAACAGAATTTTACAGGGCAGGGATACATGCTCTCATTCATGTTATGGTAGAAGAGACTTACTCTCAGTACCATGCAGTGGGATTGAACTGGAAACCATGTGGCTGGAAAGTAAACTTCTCAACAACAAATCTATACCTGAAACATACCATGATCTAATAGATGTAAAAACTTTTAATCTGGCATTGATGATCTTCACAGTTATAACAATATTCCAATGATCTTTGTCCACTTACTGCAAAGTGCATCATTGACACAATATCATTACCATTCATGCATATTAATGATGGAACCAAAAAGACGTTGAAATATTAATGGACTAATGAATCTAGGATTAGTATAGATATATGAATACTGTTAATGAATAGTGATAGAGCAGTTAAGGACCACTAGCTTACAATAGCTGAAAGTGAGCTTTGTTGATGACATAAATATGAAAGCTCAAGACGTATGACATGACTTGATTAATAGGAACGTCTATCCATTATTCAATGGTAATTAATCTCCTTTAGAATTCTGAGCTACTTCCTTGTTAAGATAAGCAGCATCTGATGTATCATGTATTTTTGTGTCTGTTAATCTTCAAGATGTGCATGTATGTATGTATGTATGTGTGTGTGTGTACACACACACACATGCGCACACAAACACACACATGCGCACACAAACACACACACATGCAGTGTGCGATGGGTAAATTGTTGCCATTTTATATTTTTATTTCGTGGATGTACATTGTTTGTTTTTGATTTTGTCGAGTACACAGTATAGTAGGGTCAGCTTGGCACTGTCTGTCATAAAAATGCAATTCACTCAGCCAGAAATTTGGAAACAAGATACTGTACTGTTTGGCATTCATGCTGGAAGCTCCGATATGAACATTTCAGAGTATTTGGGTGTCAATCTGAGGTCAGTGTATACTGAGGACATGTACCGAGAGTGATAAAAATCAAACATCCTGTCAACATCATGGTGCTTCGAGTGATCACTAGTGATGGCAAGGTTATGCCACCATTGATCTTCCCACAGGGCCTCAGGCTCAACACGGAGGCCTACATCAAATGTCTGGTAGTTCTTCCCTGGATCAAGAGGGTGGCTGTTGGAAGACCCTATATCTGGCAACAGGACTCTGCACCATGCCACACAAACAGGAGAGCCCAGTCATGGCTGTCAGACAATTTCTGCAGTCACATCACCCCTAAGATCTGGCCACCTAACTCCCCAGACTGCAAGCCCCTTAATTATTATGTGTGGGGTACAATTGAATGAGAGACCAACAAAACTTCTTGTAACACCAAAGACGAACAGAAGGCAAGGTTTATAGCTGCATTCACCAACTTAAACAAGGAGACCATCCAGAAGAGTTGCAGAAGATTCCAAAGTCGTCTGGAGGCCATGGTTGAAGCCAATGGCGATTTTATTGAATAAATTTACTCTTTAGTATTTCAAGATATTTTTATGTAATTTTGGTAAATGTATCTGTTAAAATGAGATGTTAGTGTTATTTTCATTTTGCATGATTTAAATGACAATTTATTCACTGCACCCTGTACATATATATGTATGTATATATACATACATACATACATACATACATACATATATATATATATATATATATATA
>NC_068990.1:26602532-26603104 GCF_001194135.2 Octopus bimaculoides
ATGCCCAGGAAGACCTGGGCTGAGGTGGTGAGGCAAGACCTTCGTACATTGGGCCTCACCGAGGCGATGACTACTGACTGAGACCTTTGGAAATGTGCTGTGCGTGAGAAGACCCGGCAAGCCAAGTAAGATCGTTGCCAGTGCCCCTGGACTGGTTCTTGTGCGGACGTTAAACGATTATGATGATGATATATACATACATATATCATATGCTCTCATGCACACATATGGATTGTATGTGCACATGTTTATAAACGTTTATTTAATACATATACACATACACACACACACACACATATATATATATATATATATATATACTCACATACCTACAAATATTATGCACTGACTTACATTGACACATATAAATACACACATTGACACACACAAACATATACAAACACATATAGGTGCATGAGTGTGTATATATAAACATAACAATATATATATATTACATACATATATATATATCATCATCATCATCATCATCATCGTTTAACGTCCGCTTTCCATGCTAGCATGGGTTGGACGATTTGACTGAGGACTGGTGAAACCGGATGGCAACACCAGGC
>NC_068990.1:26603114-26605122 GCF_001194135.2 Octopus bimaculoides
TATATGTATATATATATATATGTATATACACATGTATATACACTATAAAAACATATGTAAACATATAGACATGTACATATATACATGCATATATATTAATGTACGTATGCATGCATATATGTGTCTACATATGTCTGTGTGTATGTACACACACACACACACACATACACATATATATACATACATATATATACGCATATATTAGTAGAAGTGTAGGAAACAGTAACAGCAATCATGCCTTCAATTGCTACTAATATATTTCATAGTTCTGAGCAATAAGAAAAAAAAAAAACCCAAAAAGCAAAAAGAAAAAAAAAAAGAATACTGCTCCATTTTTTGAATGAAATACGCAAAATTTAATCAAATTGTATTAAATTATTTTTGAGGTTTTCTTCTCTAACTCAATTATTCTAAGAGCAATGGAAATCATGTCGGAAAAAAATAAACAAAACAAAATTTAATAAATACATAAACTACTACTACTACTACTACTACTACTACTACTACTACTACTACTACTACCACTACTATTGCTGCTGCTGCTGCTACTGCTGCTGCTGCTGCTGCTACTACTATTACTACTACTACTACTACTAGTACTACTAGTACTACTACTATTTCTGCTGCTGCTGCTACTGCTGCTGCTACTACTACTACTACTACTACTACTACAGCTACTACTACGACTACTAGTAGTACTACTACTAATACTACTATAACAAAAACGACAATAATAATAATGATGATGATGATGATGATGACGATGACGATGATGGTGATAATGATGATGATGATGATGATGGTAGTGATGATGATGATGATGATGATGGTGATCACAATGATGATGATGATGATGATAATGGTGATGATTATGATGATAATGATGATGATGATGATGATGATAGAATTATTATAAAGAATTAGAAATACAAAGAACCAGGTAGAAAGTAAAGAATGAGATTATTTTCTCTCCTCATCGCACTCTCTTTCTTTTTGTCTCTGTGCAACTCCCCACGAAATACTAAGTGATTCTGGGATTAATGATTGGCTCCTTGCTAAGACTAAACACAAATACACTCACACATATATACTTATGCTTCTATGCACTCACACACACATACACACACACACACACACTCATGTACATATATATGTACATAGACACATCCAAGCGTGATTGTTGCCGATGACATGTAAAAAGCACCATGCCAGCATTGCATAACCGGCACATATGCTGGTGGCACGTGAAAACCAACATTCGAGCGTGGTCATTGCCAGTGCCACTGGACTGACTCACGTGCAGGTGGCACGTAAAAAGCACCATTTGAGCGTGGTTATTGCCAGAGCCGCTTGACTGGCCTTCGTGCCGGTGGCATGTAAAAGCACCCACTACGCTCTTGGAGTGGTTGGCATTAGGAAGGGCATCCAGCTGTAGAAACTTTGACAGATCAGATTGAGCCTGGTGCAGCCTTCTGGCTTACCAGTCCTCAGTCAAACCGTCCAACCCATGCCAGCATGGAAAGCAGACTTTAAACGACAACGAAGATTACGATGATGATGATGATACACATAGAGATGTATACATGCATGTTACAATTTAAAATGATATACATTCAATTGTGTACGTAAGTATATGTAGAGAGAAAATATATACGGTTGCCAACGGCATGTATATGTGTGTGTGTATGTATCTATATGTGTGTGTGTATTCATGATTATACAAGATATGTGGTTGGATATATTCACCCACATACATTAATGAACAGTAACATTCAACATATGTTCACATTTATACATATATATGTATGTATGCATGTGGATGTGTTTGTCTATATATGCAAATGTATGTGTGCATTCATATCTACATATAAATATATACCTATGTCTGTGCACATATGTTTATACACACACACAGATATACAGAGAGACATGCACACACACACATACACTGGTATGTATGCATATATATACATATATATACATATATATATATATATATATATATATA
>NC_068990.1:26605874-26610197 GCF_001194135.2 Octopus bimaculoides
TATATATATATATATATATATATATATATATATATATATATATATATATATATATATATGTATATATATCTAATGTAAATTCATATAATATCATATTACGTGAAGCAATAATTTTCTGAACTGCCACCGTCTCATGCAGTAGACTTCTTTTCTATGCTATTGCGACAAACATGTCGAAATTTATGATATATATTTTGTTGTGATGTTGCTTTATAAAGTTGATGTACCTCTTGAAGTTCTTTTGAAGTGTATTTCACATGAGCTTTGTTCTTTTAATAGGTGGTTGCACGCAGTGCTTCCAGAGTGGTTTGTAATGAAGAATGAAGCAAGAGACCCATATCTTTGTTTATTTTTGTCAATATGAAAGAAAAGGACATAAATGAGCTAATGATGACTTAATATAAGTGTAGCTGTAAACAAATTTAGTTTTGTTTATTAATTAGAATTATGCCCGTGGTGAGGAGAATGAAGTGTCAGTGTGAGTGAGTAACGGGTGTCAATAAATGTAAGGGAGATAATTTTGGGTGTGTTTTAGTTTTATTAGAACTTTACAGCAATGAATAGTCATACTGAAACTGGTAGTTAGCAAAACCTATGGTTAGTGAGAAACAAAGGTTTTGAGTGGTTTATGATTAACTGACATCATCATCATCATCATCATTACCATCATTACCGTTGTTGTTGTCATCGTTGTCATTGTCGTCATCGTCTTCGTTGTCGTCATCATCGTCATTGTCGTTGTAGTTCTCGTCATCATTGTCATCTTCATTGTTGTTATCGTCGTCGTAGTTGTCATCATTGTCGTTGTTGTTACTGTTGTTGTTGTCGTCATCGTCGTTGTTGTCGTCGTCGTTGTTGTCGTCGTCATCGTCCTTGTCATTGTCATCATCGTTGTCATTGTCGTCATCAACATCATCATCATCATTTGGCATTCATCTTCCAAGCTGGCATGGGTTAGATGGTTTGACAAGAACTGGCAAACCAACAGACTGTGCCAAGCTCTGGTGCCTGTCTCGACATTGTTCCTATGGGTGGATACCCTTTCTAATGCCAATCACTCTTTACAGAGTGTGTTGGGTGCTTTTTACCTGGCATCACCTTATTTCATTTCTTTCCAGCCTTCTCAACTCTTCTGCATCCAAGGCCCATATCTTGCTACCATACAACATTGCAGTCCAAACACAATCACCATAGAATCTGTCTTTATTCACTCCATTACTGGTTTGCATTCGAGTAATGTAATGCAAGTTAATGATTCTGTTTTAAGACATAACACAATTTAAAGGAAAAGATTTTTGTTGCCAACAGCAGTTGTAGTTCTCTGAACTTTGTCCAACCCATTCTTACGGTAGCTACTATTTTTTCAAGACAACCACGTCTTTTGCTAATTGCATCTCCTAGGTAACAAAAGGCATCAACTATTTCCAGTGCATCACCAAAACATCCCAAAGTGTCTGTTTCTGCTGCACTCATAGTATGCCCTGCCCCATAGCATCTATCATACATGAAGCAGACATTCTCTGCCAGTCTTCTTGTGATTCCGCTACATTGCTAGTATGTTCATAGCTTAGATTGGGCACAGCGTATGGAGTTTATACTTGCTCCTTTTCTGCATGTTGAACACTTTCATTTCCTTGAAAGCATCAGGGTCCTGTCTTCTTTCTCGCTAAAACCTTCATCTTTGCTAGGTTTACCATAAGTCCTCTGGATTCTAGGTTATTATATTATTGTATGTAAGTAATATTCTTCTTTAGAGAATGACTGCTCTGTTTGTAGAGAGCGGCATGGTATGATCTTGTAGTATATCACAATATATATATATATGAAGCAACCAATAGCCCCTAACACAAAGACAGTCCTTTTATACATCCATTCAAACAGATATTTAACATTGTCTAACATCCATCACTCTTGGTCAAGACTCTGTGATTGGAAGAAAAAATGGTACTTTCCAAATACAAAACCAGGAATCATAACCAGATTACAGAACTTAGTTTGCAGGAAGCTTAGCTCTGTTCTGTGGTTATTTTAGAGGTAAGATTGCATGGTATCTTGAAAACTAATGTTAAATTACAATGGATATTCTATGATTCATTGCATCGTTGGTACACCCCTGAAGACTTCTTTCTATTTATTTTATCTGAAACACATCAGGTTAATTTCAAACCTACCACATGGGTCTGTATCAGTGCTACACAAGATAAAAGCTATTTATATTAAATTTGTACAGTTTTGCTAACTCCAGCCTTCTTCAATAGCATGTAAATTGAGAGTTCAATGAAATTATAGTCCTCAACGTGGGTCTGGTACCTGCTTCAGTATTTCAGGAAACATCAGCTCATTTCAATATTATAATGTTATCTCTTAAGCATGCACAAATCTTAGAATTAAAGGCTGAAATGTTTTATGAAACAGTTGAAGAAGGCTGGGGATGTTTGTGCAAGGCTTCATCTTGTGGGCGGAAAAAATAAGGTACTTAATGTATGGAACATATAAGCACACACACACACACACACACACACACACACACACACACACACATTAATGTTTCTTTTTCTGTTCATTGATAATGAAAACACTTTTACATTCAGCTGATGGGTTACTCTATAATTTTATATTGAGTACTTTTATTATACTCGAATAAAAATATTATTGACTGCATTCCATTGATAGTTTAGCTGGCTGAAGCTTCGAAGTCACTGTCAATGATAAGTCTTGTTTGAGAATAATAAATATCTATCTATCTATCTATCTATCTATCTATCTATCTATCTATATATATATATATATATAAATAAATGTATATATATAACTAATTTAGAGACGAACCACCACTCTTCAACTCAGTCAATGAAGAACCCGTCCAAAACCATGTTGTGAGACATATACCATGTAAATACTAATCTAAAATTTTAATAATTTTAATAATATATAATATATCATGCAAAGAAACATTCATCATAAACAAATTATTAATCTAAAAATCAAATAAAGTATAAATTGGACAGTAAAAATTAATACAATAATATAATGTATAAAAGTATAAAAGTCAGTACTTGTACATAGACTACGAGCGTTTCATGGCTGAATTAGGACTATATAAAATCATAAGAAAATTCTATCCAAGTTCATTAGAACGGGAAAATGATTTTACTCCCAAAATCAGTCACTCTTCAGGTCAAATTACTAAAAAAAATACCTAAAAGCATTATAAGGAATAAGAATAAACATAAGAAATAAAATAATAAAGAGACAAAATCTGTGCATTCTTTTACAATGTTTCATAGCATTATTTACGTAATACATAAATTTCGTCGGATGCATCATCTCATCCGATGCAAGGATCGACAAGGAAATCGACAATAGACTCTCTAAGGCAAATAGCTCCTTTGGCAGATTGTACAAACAAGTTTGGCACAATAATAACCTGAAGAACAAGACAAAAATCAGCGTTTTCAGGGCCGTGGTTCTCACCACTCTCCTCTACGGCTCGGAGACCTGGGTCACCTACCGCAGTCACATCCGTCTCCTCGAGCGCTCCCACCAGCGATGTCTCCGTATCATCCTCAATATTCACTTGAGTGATTTCGTCACAGACACTGAAGTTTTAGAGCAGGCCGAGATCCCCAGCATTGAAGCTATGCTACTGAAGTACCACCGCCGATGGGCAGGGCATGTCTCCAGAATGGAGAACCATCACCTTCCTAAGATTGCCTTGTTTGGCGAATTCTCCACCGGCCAACGTTAGAGAAGAGCCCCGAGGAAACGCTACAAAGACTGCCTCGAAAAATCTCTCAAGGCATGTCATGTTGACCACCAACGCTGGACAGACCTGGCTACGGACCATGGTGCCTGGCACCACACGATCGTCAACGCGGTCAACGAGTTTGAAGAACACAGAAGAGACGCGCATAGGGACAAGAGACGCAGGAGGAAGGCCTGAACCGCCTCTGACACCACACCGGATGTTACCTTCGTCTGTGGACACTGCTCACGGACCTGCCTTTCCTGCATCGGACTTGTCAGTCATGAATGTGCCTGCAGACGACGTGGACAACATTCCTAATCTTCGTTCGCGAAGCCAAGCCAATATAATATACATAAATTTCGTACGTATTATAGTTATTCTGTGTAGATTTGAGGGTTTTAAGTATTTTAATTCTTCAATAAACTATATACTGTAGGTAGATTTTCTTTTTCGATAATTTCGTTATTATTATAGTAAATATAATACGTATTTATCTCTGGGTAATGGACGCCATATTTGTCACGTAACTTTTCAGTATAAATGCTAAAGTACACTGACTTCAGTTTAATCTTCAG
>NC_068990.1:26610356-26612652 GCF_001194135.2 Octopus bimaculoides
CTTCTTCAACCTTGCTCACTATAATACTCTATTTCAATATTTTTAGCTTGTAACATTTAATAATATTAATGCCGTTAACTTAGGGATTCCCTTACAGGTTTGGTCTCTTTTTATATATTATTTATTTTATTTCTTATGTTTATTCTTATTCTTTATAATGCTTTTAGGTATTTTTTTTTAGGAATTTGACCTCATTCTCCCGTTCTAATGAACTTGGATAGAATTTTCTTATGATTTTATATAGTCCTAATTCAGCCATGAAACGCACGTAGTCTATGTACAAGTATTGACTTTTATACATTATATTATTGTATTAATTTTTACTGTCCAATTTATGCTTTATTTGATTTTTAGATTAATAATTTTTTTATGATGAATGTTTCTTTGCATGATATATTATATATTATTAAAATTATTAAAATTTCAGATTAGTATTTATATAATATATGCCTCACAGCATGGTTTTGGACGGGTTCTTCGTTGACTGATTTGTAGAGTGGTGGTTCGTCTCTAAATTAGTTATATACATATATATTATATATTACAAAATTCGGTCTAATATTATTATACTGAATTTTGCTTGTAAGGTTGGAATAATTTTTTATTCCCTAATATATATATGAGTGTGTGTGTGTTTTCATCATATACATTTGCAAATAAATATTTGCATGCATGTATCCCTTGTCTCTCCCTGTCTCTCTCTCTCTATATATATATATGTGTCTATGTTTGTGTGTGTGCATATGTGTGTGTGTGTGTGTGTGTTTGCATGTGTGTAAAAAAACGTTACATTGTCCTGTATAAAATGCAAAACAATGAAACTCAAAACTTATTTCCAGTGAGATTTAAATAACAACTCCATAAGATTCCCATGTCTATTAAATTACTTTTGTATACTTCCTCCCATCGGTTGTACACATGAATTTGTAATAGATAACATTTAAACTGGCTGTTTGTTCTCTCTCTCCCCCCTCTCTCTCTCTTTGTGTTTCTCCTCCTAACATAGAATGAAAATTTCTTTTGTTAGCATGAAATTGTAACATTATCACTAGCTTCTTATTCATGATTAGCACAAGTGAAACTGGTTGACTCTGTAAATATTTAATTTCATAAAAGTATATACATATTCTTTCTTTTTTAAAATCTAAAATATACTCTCCTTCATTTTCTACAATGCTCTTCATATCTAAATGGTAGACTATCTATCTGGTCGATTTGCAAGGCCCCTCTTCCAAAATTCATTTGCCCAACACGAAAAATACTCCTCCAGTACTGTTCTGACCTCATCTACAGAATTCATATTTTTCCCACCCAAATGATTTTGGAGACAGTGGAAAAAATGATAATCAGAGTGGGCAATGTCTGGTGAATATGGTGGGTGGGGATCGTTTCCCATTCAAACTGCTCCAGCTTTTGGAATGTCTTTCTCACTGCATGTGGCCCAGTATTATCCTGATGGAACAACACCTTTTGTCTTGAATCCAAAGATGGTAATTTTTCTTCTAGTGCTGACTTAAGTTTACTCAAGCTGTTCACAGTAGATCTCCTTTGTTATCGTTTGGTTTGGGTTTAAAAGTTCAAAGTGGACTAAACCTTTCACATCCCACAAAACAGATAACAATACCTTACATGGGTGAAGACCTTCTTTATCCTAGGGTACCAGTGTTTCTCCTTTCCCTACGCATTGTCTTTGGCACTCAACATTTTTATAGAGAACACATTTCTAATCACCAGACACTATTTGATCCCCCAAAAAGGTTCATTCGTGAGACATGACAGCAAAGAAGAGCACACATTCACTCTCTGCACGTGATTAGACTCGGAAAGTTTGTGAGGAATCCATTGACCCAATTTGCTGATTTTCTGATGGCATGTAGGTGTCAATGAATGGTTGAATGACAGAGTCCAAGCTTCTCTGCTAGTTTCTCAACAATTACAATGGGGTTTTGTTCCACCAAGGTTTTGCAGGACGTCCTCGTCGAGCTCTAAAAATCTTCCAGGATAAGGCTCGTCTTCTAAGCTGTAGTTTGTAGCTCAGAATTTCTGGAACCACTGTTGACAATGGCTTATACTTATTGTCCAATCCCCATATACTGCATTAATATTCCTCACACTTTTCTGTTGCATTGTTGCCTTTATTGAACTCATAAAGCAAAATATGCCAAATATGCTCATTCACCACTTCCCTTATAGCTTAAAAAAATAATTGTTGAAATCGAACTGCTCTCTTCAGTGGCACGTGAAAAACAACATTTGTGTATATGTATGTGTATATCTATACATATATATACATATA
>NC_068990.1:26616004-26618395 GCF_001194135.2 Octopus bimaculoides
TATATATATATATATATATATTTATATGTATATATATATGTGTGTGTGCGTGTGTGTGTGTGTGTGTTTGTGTGTGTATATATATATATATATCTATATATATATATATACAGAGGTATGTATATATATATATATGTATATGCACTTGCACACACATACACACACACACACACACATACACACACACACACCACACAGCCACTCATGCACCACTCCTGTGTGTATTTACCTATTTATCTCTGTATATATATACATGTATAAATAGATGTGCATATACCAGAAGGATGTGTTATAATACTATTCCACATATACAAAAACAGCCATACCAACAATCCAACATACCCCCATCATCAGCTGCCCCACGGATATCATTATGGTTTCAACACCTGAGCAGTACCATTCAATCCAGTGGTGTCAACATCATCATCATTTAACGTCCATTGTTCATGTTGGCATGGGCTGGATGGTTTGACCAGGACTGGTAAGCTGGGGAGCCTCACCAGACTCCAGTCTGATTTGGCATGATTTATACAGCTGGATGCCCTTCCTAACTCCAACCACTTTGAAAATGTAATGGATGCTTTTATGTTCCGCTGGCACAGGTGCCATTTGCGTGACACCAATGTCTGTTATGACTGTGATTTTACTTGGCTTGATAGGTTTTCTTCTCAAGCACAATATAATGCTTCCATGAGGTCCAACACTCAAAATGAGCTTTTCATGTGCCACTGGCACGGTTGCCAATAATGTAACACCAGGATCAGGCATGACTACGATTTCACTTGGGCTGTATGTTTATATTGGGCAGACAGCTGATTCATTTGAGAATCATTACTGTAACCATGTTGCCAACTGCAAGAGACATTGAACATCTTTGGTCAATTTCGTATGGCGACTGAAGGGAGATAAATTAAGTACAACATAACTTGGTCCATAGTAAGGCACCAGAAGATGCTGACTCTGCTCCGAGGAATCCCTGTCTATTCTGTGGACGAATGAGAAGATCATTAATAGAATTTATGAAAGACTCTCAAGATGCCTACATGCATATAAATGTACTTTTGCACAATGCAATCATCATCATCATCATCATCATCATCATCATCATCGTTTAACGTCCGCTTTCCATGCTAGCATGGGTTGGACGATTTGACTGAGGACTGGTGAAACCGGATGGCAACACCAGGCTCCAGTCTGATTTGGCAGAGTTTCTACAGCTGGATGCCCTTCCTAACGCCAACCACTCAGAGAGTGTAGTGGGTGCTTTTACGTGTCACCCGCACGAAATGAATTTAAATAACTAACATAATTTACTTTATGGTATGGATGAATTAAGTTTAGTTTTAACTTCTCCATTCTTATAAACACCCAGCAGCTATTTAACTCACTTTGTGATCATGAGTGTGCCAAACCACACATGTGCGTATGCTCTCATTTCGTGGATTCTAGTACGAGTAAGTGTGTACATGCCATGCAGCTTGTGTGAGCGGGTTTATACATTCATATCTGTTAACAGTTATTTTTAATAGTTTTCTCGCTGTATTGCATGTTTGTTTCTTTTTTGCATCTGTGATTTTATTTTTGATCTTCTATATAAATGAAGATATTTCCTTCGTTTTGCTGCTTTTTTTTTTCTACGAAACGGGAAGATAGATACATTGTGGGACTGTTATTTCAATGATTTGTATCTATTTGCTCCTGAACCAGTTGTTAAGTGCCTCACTCATGCTAGATGTGTCGAAATAATTGTCATGAATAATAACAAAATTTCCCATATATTTCATCTGCTGTCTTTCATTTACCATATATATAGATTCAGATGAATATAGTACTTAAGTTGAGGCACCAGAATTTAGTACGGTATTATCCATACAATTTCAAAGTAAGGTGATTAAAATCAAAATAAGCAACAAGGATATCTCTGTTGCTTATTTTGATATATACAGTGGGGGGAAATAAATATTCGTACATGTCAAAATTCTTTATTTATTTAATTTCTAATGAACATAAATGGGATATACCAATACTATATTTGCATACACATACATAAACTAAGAATATGCAAAAGAAACTAATAAATTATAGTAATTAATGAATTTATATACAAATATAAATATTTAGGGGTGAAAAAAGTATTCGTACAGAACACAGATAAATAATTCTGATTTAATACTTTGTAGCATAACCATTATTCAGTTCCACTTCAACCAATTTCATCTTGTAGTTCTTAATCAATGACTCGCGTGTTTCTTTAAGAATTTTTTCCCATTCTTCTTGACAAATTTTCTTAAAATCTGAAATGCACGTTGGGGCTCTTGAATGAATTTTAATTTTCAAATAACGCCACAAATTTTCAATGGGGTTCAAGTCAGGTGACTGGTTTGGCCATTC
>NC_068990.1:26618405-26623337 GCF_001194135.2 Octopus bimaculoides
ACAGAGTCCCATAAATTATTGTTCAAAATATTTTGGTACATCTCTGCATTCATTCTACCATCTATCACATATAAATTCCCAGTGCCATTTGCAGAGAAACACCCCTACACAATGATGTTGCCACCTCCAAACTTTACAGTAGGAATTGTGTTTTTCGGTGAATAGGCGGTACCATCTTTCCTCCAAACATGGCTACGTGAATTTCATCCAAACAATTCAGTTTTCGACTCGTCTGTCCAAAGAACATTTTCCCAGAATGTATCAGATTTATCGTTATGTTCATAAACAAATTTTAAATGTGCATCTCTATGCCTTTTAGTCAGCAGCTGAGTTTTTCTAGGAGAGCATGGCTTCATTTCATTCCTATGAAGTTCATTCCTGATTATTCATAGTGTAACACTAGTCCCTGAAGCTAACAAATCTTCTTGCAACTCCTTTGTTTTGCAAGTACTTGGTGAACCTTTCAGTGCAGGTGCCACTTAAAAAGCGCCCAGTCTACACTGTAAAGTGGTTGGCATTTGGAAGGGCATCCAGCTGTAAAAATCCTGCCAAAACAGTCACAGAAGTCTGGTGCAAGTTCCTGCTCTGCTGGCTCTTGTGAAACCATCCCACCCATGCCAGCATGGAAGGCAGACGTTAAATAAAGATGATGATGATGATGTTAGGTGAACTTTTCTCTTGATACCATGTGATAGTTACAAATGTACACCTCCACTCTTTCCATGGAAAACGTGTCTGATCATGGTGAAGAAATACCTTTGCTTGGAAACAGGTGAAGGTTGGCAACAGGAAGGGCATCCAGCCTTAGAACACCTGCCTGAACAGCTTCCATCTGACCCATTCAAGTATGAAAAGTGGACACTAAATGAAGATGATGTTTTTCTATAATTGAGGGCTCTTCTATGAACTCATATGAATCTTGGAAATAGTAATTAAATATTTCTCAAATCGATGAAAATACCCATGACACAAAGGGATAGTCATAACTGGAATGTCTTTTTATCATAGGTTAGTCCAATCACTTGTGACCTGGGGTTAAACTACCCAAATTGCTGTGCTAAATAAATGCCTGATGATCAGAAATTTCCCTGAGTTAATTCTGTCCATTTCTTAAATACTTAAGAAGTCTGTCTTTGATTATTTATTTTCTCGCAGACTTTCTTATCTGTATTCATCCCCTGCCGTTAACGTTTGAGCTCTTTAAAACAAATTTCAGTCTATTTATTCCACTACTGCAGATGACAATACAAAGAATTCGCTCCTACATTATTCCTATCCCATTCACTGCCATTGTAAGCGACATTATACACAATGTATAGACTGTTAAAATTAAATTAAGTGCGATATATGTAAACATATTAAAACACGTTTTGGTCTCCTATTCAATGAGTGTCTGCTTTGTGGAACAAACTCCTGTAGACTTTATGTCAACTTAACACCAGCATTTGTAGTACATAGAATACCAATATATTTCAGCAGACAGTCAGCCTGCAAAGCTGGTCAGGAGAATCTGAAGATCATGGTAATAGCTGCTGTATACATCACAGCTGATATAATCAGGAGAACAATCAAAATTGCTACAAAGTGACATTGCAGAATATCATTCTTACATTGTATTGCTTATCAAACTCAGAGTTTCATTCAACATCAGATTAAACTGTATCTAAAAGTTAATCTAATTTAGAATCTAGACATTACGATGCATGTTTCTGACGTATGATGTTGCATAAGAGCGAGGTTTTTGGCAATGAAAGTGTAAAGTAAGTTAATTACGGAGATGAGAGACGAAGCGGTGTCACATTTTGGTATCTATGTTAATAGCAAAAGAAAACAAAGAGGGTTACAGCAGCCATTTTGTTGTGTGTAAAGGATAAAGGCTGCATGTCTTGGTAATAGCAAATTACAAAGTCAAACATGATAATTATTTGATTTCTCCAATCCTTTTGCTGGACATTTGTAGAGAGATTCTGGTGGAAGCTAAACAATAATAATTATGTTTGGTAAAAATCCAATGAATTTACTGTGAAACTTTTAAATTATTGATTTTGTAAGAAAAACGAAGAATGTTCTAAGAATCAGGAACAAAATGTGAAAGAATGTTGTTCGTTAGATCAATGTCTTCATAACATCAAGAAAAATACAGCTGCTCTTGTAAATGGGTGGTTTAAATAATCAACTTAGAGGTAGAGAGTTCAAATCATGCATCTGACACTGTGATTGTAATGTGTTAAGAGATAAAGTACTTTACTCTTCGTGAACCGGTCATCATTCTATACAACAGTAGGTACCATTAGCATGTAACTATAGAGTGGTACTATAAGGTGGTACTATAAAGTGATACTATAGACTAGATTGATGTAAGGCTGTAAGTAGTTCTAAGGACACTTTATGTGATCGGTCATCCTTTAATAGTTATATATATAGTTAATAGTTATATATATACATATATATATATGTACACATACACACACACATATATATATATGTGTGTATTTATGTATATATATTTTCTGTAATGGTCTCATGCATATGAAAGCCTGGCTTGTTTTCCATCAAGGACTTAATGCCCCGATATTAGATTATTTTCTTTAGTCATTACACAGTGATCGTTTATAAGCTTTAAGCTTATAAAATATTATCAATATATATATATATATATATATATATATATATATATATATACACACACAAGAGATGTAGCACAGAATTTTGTCAGTGCTCAGGTCACGGTTTCAAAGCAACAAAGATATTTTGGCAAATTAAATTTAAATGTTGAAGTGAATCTAATGGTGTTTTGTGTGTTTTTAAATGGTTTATAAATACCTTCCATGCTGCAATTGTTTTCGTTTCAGCACATGATCTCAGATCAGGTCACTTGCTATGCAAGTACATCTTCATTGGCTAATTCCCTCTGTCAGCATATATGTAGTTACCATAAAAATTTATGGATGGTTTACCAAATTGCTAATGCATATAATAAAAATTAATATAAACAGCCAGGCACAGTGTTAAACAATAAAGGTATCTCCTTCTCTGTCTTCCTTCTTTGGACTTTTTCTATATTTCTGATGAAGAGCTCCAGTTGAACCGTGAAATCCTCTTTTTTCTTTTTTCCTTTCCTGAGCGTCCAATAACACTGTACTTATTCCACGTCCTTGCGTTGCTGTTTTTTCTTGCTTGTTCTAATTGCTGACATGGCTGATGACAGGACCACCTGATTGGCACTCGTGCCAGTGGAATGTTAAAAGCATGTTCGAGCATGGTCATTGCCAGGGCCATAGATTGGCTCCCATGCTGGTGGCACATAAAAAGCACCATTCGAGTGTGATCGTTGCCAGCATTGCTTTATCGGCACTTGTGTCGGTGGCATGTGAAAAACAACAACATTCAAGTGTGGTCATCGCCAGTGATGCCAGACTGGCTCTTGTGCAGGTGGCACGTAAAAAAACACCTTTTGAGCATGGTCGTTGCCAGTACTGCCTGACTGGCCTTCATGCCGGTGGCATGTAAAAGCACCCACTACATTCTCAGAGTGGTTGGTGTTAGGAAGGGCATCCCGCTGTAGATACGTTGCCAAATCAGATTGGAGCCTGGTGCAGCCTTCTGGCTCACCAGTCCTCAGTCGAACCGTCCAACCCATGCCAGCATGGAAAGCGGACGTTAAACGACGACGACGACGACGACGATGATGATGATGATGTGTGTATATATAAATATATATATATATATATATACACAAATGCATATAAACAGTATTAAATTAGTTTTTAATGCCTTCTAAATTACAATACAGTTTTTCATTATTAGTTTCATCATTATTGCTAATTAATAACACTCAAATTCTATTTTATTACTTGGATTAGTTCAAAAGTATTTGTTTAATAATCTAATTCTTTTATAGCAACAACAACAATAATAATGATATACAGCTTATACCATTTCATACAAATATCATTGGCCAATCTTCCCGGTGGTCTTAAACATAAACTCACCAATAATATTTGAGCAGCTACTTAATACTGTGTTTATGTTTGAGAGTTAATCTCTTAATTGGTTCAGTCATTAGACTGTGGCCATGCTGGGTCAGCATTGATAAAGTTGATGTGTAATATCCTATTTATCGTTTATTCTTTTCTACTCTAGGCACAAGGCCTGAAATTTTGGGGGAAGAGGCCAGTCAATTAGATCGATCCCAGTACGCGACTGGTACTTAATTTATTGACCCCAAAAGGATGAAAGGAAAAGTCGACCTTGGCAGAATTTGAACTCAGAATGTAACGACAGATGAAATACCACTAAGCATTTCGCTCGGCGTGCTAACGATTCTGCCAGCTCGCCGCCTTCCTATTTATCATTTATTAATTTAATATATTTCTTTTGAAGTGTCTTCTGATTAATAAAAATATTATCACCACAGATAATGTGAGATGGAGATTTTAATAATACAGATATTATATTTAAGAAATGAGGAATTATTTGAACCAAGCTTTGAAGGAAAAAGTCCTGCTTTAGTGAATCGAAAAGGAGTGGTGTTTTATCAGGACAATGTGAGACCCCACACTGCAAAGATCATATCACAGAAGATCGAAGAGCTTGGTTGGGAAAAAATTCCTCATCCACCATATTCTCCCGACTTTGCTGCTTCAGACTACCATTTGTTTCGTAGTTTACAGAATCATTTGGGGGACATAAGTTTCACAAGCCAGGAGGAGGTCGAAACTGACATTTCAGAGTTCTTCGTTTTGAAACCAAAAGAGTTTTACATTAAAGGGATTAAAAAGCTTGTAAATAGATGAAAGGAAGTCATAGATGATCAGGGAAAGTACATTGATGGTTAAATTTCAATTAAATATCACATTTGATCACTTGTTTTCTTTATTCAAAGTTCGGACAGAACTTATGGGATGACCTGATATATACAGTAATCCCTTG
>NC_068990.1:26623388-26631699 GCF_001194135.2 Octopus bimaculoides
ATTGAGAAGAGCAAAGTGGCTGTGAATTTCTTTCCTTTTTACCCCTTTATTTTATTTTTTCGTTTTTCTCTTTGTCTTCCCTTTTTCTCTATCACATGACTCTGTAAATGAACAATTTGGTATGCTTGTTTTAATGGCCTACCAATGTATACGGTACATTTCTCTGCCCTAGGTGTCAGGAAGACACTCAGCAAGAAATGGAAACAGAATTAAAAGAAGATGCTTATACTACTACTACTACTACTACTACTACTACTACTACTAATAATAATAATAATAATAATAAGAAGAAGAAGAAGAATAGTTTTTGATTTAGGTGCAAGGCCTAGTAACTTTTAGGGAAGGGAGAGTAATCAATAACATCGTCTCCACTAGTCTGGGAGTGTATTTGAATGATCTTGGAGAGATGAAAGATAAAATTGGCTTCAGGGAGATTTGAACTCTGAATGGAGAAGTTTGCAATTAAATGTTGTTAGAAATAATAAAATCCTGTTTTGTTTCTGCAATTTCTCAATGGCTTCAAACAATGATCCCAAACTTCATGATGGACTCAATTCCCAGGTAGGATATTTCTCACCTATGCACAACCTTCAAAATCATAAATGTTGTTAAGGCTGTTTATTCAAATTGCTTTCAAATCTCGTTGTTTTAATATCATAATGACATTTAAACTGTAATTGTTGATATCAGTTTTGGCATTCTCATTACAGGTGGGGCTCATTTAGCGAGATTAATCAATTAATCACATTTTGTAATGAGAATAGTGATTTGTCAGAATTGGTAATGTACCGAATTCTACAACTCTAAAACAGAGGAACCGTCGGGAATTGATCTCGTGCCTTCTAATTAAGATGATGATGTATTAACCAGTATCCTATTAACATTGACCCCACCAAATGCTGGTATCACATTGTCACTGAATTAAGCATCATTTGGTAATGTTATTAATATATGCATATACATAGGTGCAGGAGTGGCTGTGTGGTAAGTAGCTTGCTTACCAACCACATGGATCCAGGTTCAGTTTCACGGCATGGGACCTTGGGCAAGTGTCTTCTACTAAAGTCTTGGGCTGACCAAAGCCTTATGAGTAGATCTGGCAGACGGAAACTGAAAGAAGCCTGTCGTATGTATATGTATAGCATGGAAAGTGGATGTTAAACGATGATGATGATGACACGTAAAAGCACCCACTACACTCTCTGAGTGGTTGGCGTTAGGAAGGGCATCCAGCTGTAGAAACTCTGCCAAATTAGACTGGAGCCTGGTGTTGCCATCCGGTTTCACCAGTCCTCAGTGAAATCGTCCAACCCATGCTAGCATGGAAAGCGGACGTTAAACGATGATGATGATGATGATGATGATGATGATATATATACACACGCACGCACACATGTGGAGGCACAATGGCCCACTGATTAGGCCAGTGGACTTGCAGTCATAAAATTGCAGCTTCGATTCCCAGACCTGGCGTTGTGTGTGTTTATTGACCAAAAACACCTAAAGCTCCATGAGGCTCTGGCAGGGGTTGGTGGTGAACCTTGCTGTATTCTTTCACCACAACTTTCTCTCACTCTCTCTTCCTGTTTCTCTTGTACCTGTATTTCAAAGGGCCAGCCTTGTCACACTCTGTATCATGCTGAATCTTCTTGAGAACTATGTTAAGGGCACACTTGTCTGAGGAATGCTCAGCCATTTACACATTAATTTCATGAGCTGGTTGTTCCGTTGATCTGTTCAATTGGAACCCTCGTCGTCATAACCAACGGCGTGTCATGATTAGTGGTAGCAGTCGTAGTAGTGGTAGAGAAAAGTTGAGCATGGCACAGTTGGTAGGAATATGTAAACAGTGGAGCATCGTAGTCTGGAAGTTGGTGTCGATGGAAACTGACGGCAGCAAATGCTAAAAGAGTGTAATGCCTTTAAACAATAAATTAGTTTCTTTGCTTGTAATTCTTTCTTCTCTGTGAAATCTAATTTCCTTTGTTGTCCAAACAGGTTCATTACACAAGGAAATCTCAGCAGAAACACAAACGACAGCCAATCACATGTCTCACAGTCGCGAAACTTCAAAGTCATTTCTTCTTTTTTTCTTTATAATCTTTGCTTTTTTTTTCTTTCTTTTTACGGACAAATTACGATAAAGTACATCAGATGGACTTTTGAAATCAAATTTCTTTGTACTTCAAAAGCTTTTGACATTGGTGATTGTGTTGGTGGTGGTGGTGGTGGTAGTGGTTGTGGTGGTGGTGCTGTCACTGCTATAATGGTGATGGTGGTGGTGATGTGACAGCAAGATGGTGATGCTGTTGATTGAGGTGGCTGGATGGTGGGAGACAGCGATGGTATTGATGATTGTGGCAATCAGATGATAATGGTGCTGGTGATGATGCTGACCATAAGGATAGTATGAGTGGTTTCCATGACAGAAGTGTTTGTCTTGTTTTTAGGGGTGGTGGTCATATAAATGGTGATAAAAGTGGAAGAATTACTGTCGTTGTGGCCCAAAAGTCACAAAGTGTTAATAATTCATTTCTCTTTTAAATTTATGATTCCTTAGCACCATATATACTGTTGTTTTATTCTTTTACTTGTTTCAGTCATTTGACTGCAGCCATGCTGGAGCACTGCCTTTAGTCGAACAAATTGACCCCAGGACTTATTCTTTGTAAGCCTAGTTCTTATTCTATCGATCTCTTTAGCTGAACCACTAAATGACAGGGACGTAAACACACCAGCATTGGTTGTCAAGCAATGGTGAGGGGACAAACATAGACACAAACAAACACATACACACACGCACACACACACACACACACACACACACACACACATTAGAGTCGTGCAGGCCTGGTGAGTCATCAAAATTCTCATAGAAATCGACCCATGATGAACAAGTTAGCAGTGGGGGAGTGAGTTCAGAGAGTCTCTACCTTTGTTGGTAACTAAGGGCCTCTACTTCAAAGTGAAAGGCAGATTGTATGATGACTGTGTATGTACAACTATGTTACATGGCAGGGAAATATGGGCTTTGACTAGAGAGGATCTGTGAAGGCTTGAAAGAAATGAAGCTAGCCTGCTCTGCTGGATGGGTAATGTCAGTGAATTGGACAGAGTGTAAATGATTTAAGAGGGAAACTGGGTCTAAGAGGCATCAGATATGGTGTGCAAAAGAGAAGACTACGTTGGTTTCGTCATGTGATGCATATGAATGAGTACAACTGTGTTAAGAAGTACCGTGCTCTAATTGTTGATGGTCCTTGTGGGAGGGATAAACCCAGAAATACATGGGAAAAAGTGGTGAGAAAGGATCTTTGGATGTTGGGCCTCACTGAGGAAATGACAAGGGAGCAGGAGTTGGGGCAATTTGTTGTACTTGTAAGATTTTCCTCTTAAAACATCTGGCACACTCTGTAAAGTGGTTAATGTTAGGAAGGGCATCCAGCCATAGAAGCCATGTCAAAATGGATAATTGGAGTCTGGCCAGCTCCTGTCAAACCATCCAACTCATGCCAGCATGGAAAATGGACATTAAACAATGATGCTGCTGATATATATATATAGCAAATATATGTATATTAGGTGTGAAAAATCACATCTTGTAAATTATAAATAAAAAAGAAATAATAAGAACAAATTTATTAAAATTTCAGACCCATTTGTGACTTTTGGCCATCCTTTATCTTTCTCACTCAATTCTAGGTTCAAACCAAGAACACTTGGATTTATCCTGGATGATGCTATCGGTTCCTTGTAGATAGTATTGGTATTCTTCATGAGATGTTCTTCACATTCTTGCTGGATAAACTCAGGTGTTCTGATGAGTTCAGAGCGTTTAGAATGCTTTTTATGCTTTCATACTGGTGATATGTTTCCATCATCAGTCTCCTTACAAACTTTTTAGATGAAAGATCTGGCAACTTTTAAAAATCAAGATATTTCTAAATCACTATGCTTAGCCTTTATAACCACAAAAAGAGCATGCCTTTACATTTCTTGAGTAAGCTGAAGGTCTGCCATTATTATTTTCTGAAACAAGGATTATACAGAGTTAGCAAAAAATGCAGCATTGACCCCAAAAAGGTAGGTCCTCAAATATCTTATGCACCCTGTACATATGGGTGTGTGTGTGTGTGTGTGTGTGTGTGTTCTATGTTTTGTCTTTTACTTGTTTCAATCTTGAGACTAGAGCCTTGATGAATTTTAATCAAACAAAATGACCCTAGCCCTCATTTATTTAAGCCTGGTACTTATTCTATTGATCCCTTTTGCTGAACTGCTGCTTAAATACACTGACACCAGTTGTCAGGCAGTGGTGGGGGACAAATGCTGACAAAAAGACGCACACACAAACATCTATCTGTCTGTCTGTCTGTCTGTCTGTCTATCTATCTATCTATTTGCCTGTCTTTCTCTCTGTCTGTCTATTTATGTATCTATCTATCCATCTGTCTACATACACACACACACACACACACAATGGGCTTCCTTCAGTTTCCATCTACCAAACTCACTCTCAAGGCTTTGATTGCTCCTAGGCTCTAGTAGAAGACACTTGCCCAAAGTGTCTCACAGTGGGACTGAACTCAGAACCGCACGGTTGGGAAGCAAGCTTCTTACCATTACGGCCATGCCAGTGCCTATATAACAACATTGCCAAAACAACATTGCAAAAGATTTGGCAAAAGATTAGGCAAGCTTTTGTTGATAATTAAGAAAATAGAAAATTCTTGTGTGTTTGTTTTTCTTTTGTTTTCAGTTGCTGATCTTTGGTAATTCTCAAATGAAACTCCCACCAGAATACTGTTGACTTATCAGTAACAGTCATGTGTCTAAACACACACACACACGCACGCACACACACACGCACACACGCACACGCACACACACACACACACACACACACGCACCCCCCCACACACAGAGTCTGGTCTGCTTCTAAATGAAATACATTGAGCCGATTGATAAAAAATAAGTTACTCCCCAACACACTGCAACCACTGAACCTACACAAAATGCCCCCAACACGAAGGGTAATGAGAAACATGTGGTTGGGAAGTAAGCTTCTTACCACACAGCTACTTCTGCACGGGCTTCCACAAAGTTTCCATTTACCAAATTCACTCACAAGGCATTGGTCAGCCTGGGGCTATGACAGAAGGAAGGCACTTTCTGAAGTTACTGCACTGTGGGACTGAACCTGAAACGACGTGGTTGCAAAATGAGATTCTTAACTTTGCAGCCATGCCTTTGCCTATAGGGATTGTCCTCATCATTGTTGCTGCCACCATCTTTGTTCTTGTCCTCCTCTTGATTACCACCATACCATCATACCACATTACCACCAATGCCAGCCACATCGTTGTTTTCCCTATCTTTGATCTGTTGTCATCATGGTTTTCTCAGAATAATTCAGGTCTTTCCATTCCTCTTGAATGTTGTCAAGAACTTAATCAATCCGACACAGGATCCAAAAGTGACCATCCTGTCTTTCAACTGAAATGCACGACTACATCCTTTAAAGTGTCTTACCCTTTGTTAAGCATTGTAGACCACGAACATCAAACTCATTTGGCTTTTGTGTATCAAAGAGGGACAAATATTCCTTAAATATTCCATTCTTAATTCTGGACAAAGGAAATGACCAAAGAAATCAAAATGCATCGTTGCAATGAAAGCAGCAAGCTGGCAGAATTGTTAGCATGCTGGCTAAAGTGCTTAATTGTGTTTCGTCTGTCTTTGTGCTCTGAGTTCAATTTCTGCTAATGTTGACTCTGCCTTTTATCCCTTTGAGGTCAGTAAAATAAGCAACTCAGCTTGCGAAGACTTATTGGGGCAAGCAAAAGCGAAATTGTGATGGCACCTGTGCCCAGCGACGCCTTTCTCGCACTTGTGCCCACGACATGTGTAAGGACTTTCGAGCGAGATCATTGCTAGTGCCCCTGGACTGGCTCTTGTGCAGGTGGCACATAAAATACACGATTTTGAGCGTGGCTGTTGCCAGTACCGCCTGACTGGCCTTCGTGCCGGTGGCACGTAAAAGCACCCACTACACTCTCTGAGTGGTTGGCGTTAGGAAGGGCATCCAGCTGTAGAAACTCTGCCAAATCAGATTGGAGCTTGGTGTAGCCATCTGGTTTCACCAGTCCTCAGTCAAGTCGTCCAACCCATGCTAGCATGGAAAGCGGACGTTAAACGACGACGATGATGATGATGGTGAACCCTGGGGTTGATAGAATCGACTTAGCCCCTCCCACGAAATTGCTGGCCTTGTACCAAAATTTGAAACCAATATCTGAGGTAGACCTGAAGAGTTCCTGGCTTTGGGTAAAAGAAAATACAGGAGGATCAGTTAATTATGATTTTATAGAACGTATTCCCTTCTCAGATTCACACACTTATTGCAAGGGTCCTTCAGTTTTTCTAAGCCCTGTAAAAGAACTTTTCAGCACCTCCTCGTACATTATAACAAATTTATTAGCAGTAAAGGGAAGGATGTGAGGTGTTAAGAATGTTTGTATGCAGAGACATGTATGAGAAACACATTCATATGATGTATGGTACATACGTACATACATGCATATTATATATATATATGAAATAATTCTTTTTTCAGAATTAGGTCTCAAAGCACACACATGCTATAAATAATACCATGTAAATATTGGGTTGCAAAAACCCTTTGCAAAACCCTTGGGTTGAATACCCTAATATTTACATACTATTATTTATAGCATTTCTGTGGAGTTAAATATCAACACCATGTGATAAGTGAGAGGACACAGGTTTATGTTGAACCAGTGGTTAAACAGATGCACACTAACATTCTAAAGTGTGTTAACTCACTTGAAAACACAGACAGACAAGTTCACATAATTACAGTCTTAATATTTAGTATTCAGCGTATTTCTTATTGAAATCTTGGAGAAGTGGACTCAATGTCTTGACCCAATCAGTTTTGTTTTAATCTTTACTTTGATCTGAGGTTCAAACTTAACAGGTTTTGAATTTGGCTTCCGTCATCACTGAATTCACAACCTCTTTTGACCCAGTAAGAAAGAAACTGAAAGTAAATCTTAACAAAATAATTTACATTGAATTGTCCAATAAAGAGCTGTCGATGTCGAAATATTTCTTTCTTCCTTATTTTGTCTGAGTTTCATATTTGAAAACAGTTGATTTTAAAATGGTGAAAAACTTGCAAAAGATTTCTTATGAAATTTTTTGAAAGAAATATTTACATGTGTATGTGTTGGTCTGTATGTGTATGTGTTCGTCTGTGTGTGTATGTGTGCATGCACGTGTGTGTGTGTATGAGTGTGTGTTTGTGTGTGTGTGTTTTTGTGTGTGTTTGTATGTGTTTGTGTGTATTTGTAAGTGATTGTGTGTGTGTATGTGTGTGCATGTGTGCATTTGTGTGTGTGTGTGTTTGAGTGTGAGTTTGTGTGTGTGTTTGTGTGTGCGTGTGTGTTTGTGTGTGAGTTTGTGTGTGTGTTTGTGTATGCTTGCGTGTGTGTGTGTTTGTGTGTATGTTTACATGTGTGTATGTGTGTGGTTGTATGTGTATGTTTGTGTGTGTGTGTGTATGTTTGTGTGAGTATGTGCGTGCACATGTGTATGCATGTGTGTGTGTGTACGTACTCATAGGCAAATAAGTCTCTTATTGTGAAATGGAAATAATAATAGCAAGATTACTGAATAATAATAATAATAATAATACTAATAATAATGATATCAAATTTTTGCCACAAGGGCAGCTTGGGGGCAGGGGATTATGTCGATTATGTCGACTCCAGTGTGTGACTGGTATTTATTTAATCAACCCTGAAAGGATGGAAGGCAATTTGAACTCAGAATGTAGCGGCAGACGAAATATCGCTAAGCATTTCACCTGGATTGCTAATGATTCTGACAGCTTGCCACCTTATAAATTAAGATGACAATGACGATGATGATGATGACGATGATGACGATGATGATGATGATGATGATGGTGATGATGATGATGATTTCAAATTTTTGGCAATTCTGAGGGAGGGGATAAGATGATTTCATCAACCCCCATAATTCAACCTGTACTTATTTCATTGACCCTGCAAGGATGAAAGGTAATGTCACCCCACCCCCATCACCCACCCAGTGGAATTTTGAACTTCAGAAGATGAAGACGGACAAAATGCTGCTAAACATTTTGCCTGGCATGCTAATGAGTCTGCCAGTTCACTGCCCTACTACTAATAATGATAATAATGATAATAATAATGATAATAATAATAATACTAGACATAGTCTTAATTGAGAAAGAAAGCAA
>NC_068990.1:26636308-26641401 GCF_001194135.2 Octopus bimaculoides
TGTGATCTCAAATTTTAAAGCAAACATAATTTTCTTATGGTTTCTTAAACATTCACTTGAACAAAACTGTACAAATCCAAATATATGGTACCCTAGGCATAACACCTACATGAACTTCTAACTTGTTGTCTCTTGAGGTCTCTGGGTGAGACTTGGATCCAACTTGTACAAATGCAAAACAAAAGTCAAACATAAAATAATAATAATAATAATAATAATAATAATAATAATAATAATAATAATCGTTTAACATCTGTTTGCCATGCTGGCATGTGCTGGACAGTTTGACTAAGTACTGGTGAACCAGAGGCTGCACCAGGCTCAATCTGATCTGGCAAAGTTTCTACTGCTGTATGCCCTTCCCAATGCTAACCACTCCGAGAGTGTAGTGGGTGCTTTTATGTGCCACCGACACGAGGGCCAGTCAGGCGGTACTGGCAACGACCACGCTCAATAATAATAATAATGATAATAATACGATGTCAGTATCAACAAAACAAAGAAATCAAATGCTGTACACTTGTCAACTTTTTTTAAAATGTATTTTGTCTTTCACAATTGGTCCACAATAACTTTACACAGTTTTTGGAGTTCATAAAGGCCTCCATTTATCACTTTTGCCCTAGAAAAACTAATTAAAGAATGAATTTGAAAGACAACTTTCAGACAAACCATCATAGATAATATTTCTTGCTTTGAGAATACCAAATCTACTTGAGGTTACGTTGTAAACATTTACTTGCATTGCGCTGAACAGAAACGTGGATTATATCTGGGAACTGGAAATGATAAACACGTAACAAAAGCCACAAAATCTGCTTCAGTAAATCACGAGTTTTCTTTCTCTCGTTGCCTTTTCATGCATCATTCACATTGTCAGTAAAATGGTCTCTTGCTGAGGAATCCATTCTTTGACTTTCTTCTCAACAAACAATATGTTTTTATTCTTCGCTTGCACTCGAATGCCTTTGATCTGATTTTGTTCAACCCATATATAATACCAACCATGTTCCTTATTAGTAAAGATATGGACCAATTTTCTGCGGAGAAATACTTTGTATGGGTACGTAGACAATAAAAGAGGAAATGTGACTGATTAGGAACAAGAAAAACAAAACATACCAATATACCAGCCAGTCTCTACCAACATTCACACATACACAAAGACGTGCCTGCACTGATGTTCGCTGCTGTTTGTTAGTAAGTAAAATGTATACAAGAGAAATAGTAAGGAAGATTTTTTTGAATGGAATTAAAGCATGCAACACATGTAGTGGAATCTATTTACTTGGAGATTCAAAATGGAGTAAATATTATTGTGCATGGAGTGTTTGAATCAGTTGCATGACGAAGAAATTGTGTGCGTATGTATGTTGTAGCGTTATCTAATCTTAAAGAGTGCATGCTTGTCTTTGTGTGTGAGTGTGTGTATATATGTGTGTATGTGTATATATATATATAGTGAGAATTTGTAAAAAGACGAAGACGAGTGTGTAAACAACAAACAGATGTATTTGTTTAATGCTTGGGAAGTGAGAAAGTCCTTTACGTTTCGAGCCTACGATAGGGAAGTAACATCGTTTATGTTTTGAGCTTATGCTTTTCGACAGAAAGGAACACAGAAATAAACAGGGAGAGAAAATAGAAAAGGGTTTAGTGGTTAGCGATCAATCATGGCGAATGCTGGACAGAGGGGTCAGACAGGAGAGCTAGGAAGAAGGGGAGATAATAAAGTCGTGGTGATCCCAAAACGAAGGTGTGGGTGCATGTGAGAGAGCGTGTATGTGCATGTGGAAGGGGGCTGGTGACCTTAGCGTGTGCATGTATAAGTGTGTGGATGATGGTTTAGGTTCTGGGAAGTGGTCAGTGCTAGTGTGTGCGGGGTAGTGTGATGTGGTGGTGTGCGGTGTTGGGGTGTGGGGGAGGTAAGAGCAGGGGAGGCAAGGGTGGGGGTGGAATGGGATGTACAGGAATAGTGGTGTGGGAATATATATATATATATCAGATCTTTTATCTTTTACTTGTTTCAGTCATTAGACTGCGGCCATGCTGGGGCACCAGCTTGAAGAATTTTATTCAAATGAATTGATCCTTGTTCATTTTTTAAAACCTGGCACTTATTCCATCAGTCTCTTTTGTCAAACTGCTAAGTTATGGGTGAAGTAAATCCACTAAAGATATGGTGGTGGTGGGGACAAACACAGACATAAAGACACATTCACACACATATATATATATATACATACAATGGGTTCTCTTAGTTTCTACCTACGCATTTATATATATATATATATATATATATATATATGATGGGCTACTTTCAATTTCTGTCTACCAAATCCACCCACAAGGGTTTGGGTAGGTGCGAGGCTATAGTAGAAGACACTTGCCCAAGTTGCCATGCAGTGGGACTGAATCTGGGACCATATGGTTGGGAAACAAACTATTTACCACTCAGCCATGTCAGTACCTATACATATACATACATATATATATATATATGTATCATAATTTCTTATTCCTCCATTCTGTACCGCACTCAGCACAGGCATCTTATCATACAGGTACTTGGTAACCTCAATGGTGCTGGTGCCAGCAAAAAGCATCCGGTACACTCTGTAAAGTGGTTGACATTAGAAATAGCATCCAGCTGTAGAAACCATACCAAAACAGAGATAGGACCTAGATAAGCATGTGTTTGGAGACTTGGTATGTGTGTGCATGCGTGTATGTGTGTGTGTGTACACAAACCCACACACACGCACATATATACTTGGAAACAGATGCGTCGCATTCAATTAAATAATAAATAATATATATATATATTATACATTATTTATTATTTATATGTATATATATATATATATATATATATATATATATATATATATATATATATGATATATATATTATATATATATGTATATATATTATACATTATTTATTATTTATATGTATATATATATATATGATATATATATTATATATATATGTATATATATTATAGATTATTTATTATTTATATGTATATATATATATATATATGATATATATATTATATATATATATATATGTATATATATATATAAATATATATATGTATGTATATGTATATATACATATATATATGATAAACTGAAGGATTGGATTGTATGCACATATACTTTCACATGCACACAGACATGCAAACACACACACAGACACACACACACTCACAGATATAAAACATATTGATGTCAGATGTCTTACTTGCAGAGTAAGTGCAAGTAAGGTATTTCACATCAATAAATAGTAAAATATAATCTTTCTCACTTGATCTAAATTTTCTTTTTTCTTTATCTGTGTCAACCTGTCGCATATATTCTCAATTTTTGCCTCCTCAGTTGACCTGTATACCTACATACCTACCTGCTTACATACGTACATACATACAACATACATACATACAAACATACATACATATGTACGTACATACACACATACATCCATGTGTGTTTGTGTGTGTGTATGTGTGTGTGTGTGTGTGTGTTGATGCCTTGCATGTGTATGTATGAGTTTATGTAGAGATCACTCTCTTTCTGTGGTACCAGCAGGAGTGGCTGTGAGGTAAGTAGCTTGCTTATCAACCACATGGTTCCAGGTTCAGTCCCACTGCATGGCACCTTGGACAAGTGTCTTGTATTATAGCTTTGGGCTGACCAAAGCCTTGTGAGTGAATTTGGTGGACGGCGAACCCTGCTGTACTCTTTCACCACAACTTTCTCTCACTTTTTCTTCCTCTTTCTGTTGTGCCTGCATTTCAAAGCGCCAGCCTTCTCCGAATCTGTGTCACGCTGAATCTCCCCAAGAACTACGTTTAGGGTACACGTGTCTGTGGAGTGCTCAGCCACTTGCTCGTTAATTTCACGAGCAGGATGTTCCATTGATTGGATCAACTGGAACCCTCTTTGTCGTAACTGATGGAGTGCCAACCATATATATATATATATATATATATATACATGCATACACATATCATAGATCAAAATTATTTGCTAATACAGATCCACATCAAATCTATACCAATCTTTACATATATAACTCAGCATACATCATATTATGCATTAACATTGACTTACACAAACACGTGCACAAACACACACACACACACATACACACACAAAGACATGCATACTCACACATATGCAAAACATTTGTATCTAATCATGCACATTAACAGGTATCTCTTCCTCTCTCTCTCTCTCTCTCTCTCTCGCTCTGCCTCTCCACATGGGTGTGTGTGTGTGTGTGTGTGAATGCCTGTAGCTGAAAAGCCGAATCTGGTTGCAATTTGATGCAAATATGTTATGCAATGGAAAACCTAAAGAGCATTGTAAATAATACTTTAAGATCTGTCTTTAATTAGATAAGGGTCTAACCCTTTTGTTACCAACCCACCTGAAACCATCTTTGGCTCTGTAGTACAAATGTCTTGTTTTCATAAGTTTTGAATTAAAATCTTCCACCTAACCTTAGTCACAATTAATGTTCCTAACACTAGCTGAATGATAACCAAGTTATTTTACTAAATTCTTTGTTATATTTAAAGTAATTGAAAGAAACACAGAGCATCTCAACAAAAATACAGTAACGAAAGGGAGTTGAAAGGGAGGAATGGTGCTCGATGTTTTGGACGCTAATCCTTCATCAGGAAAAAGAAAAGGATGAAAGGTGGTGGAAACTGTGGAAAGAAAGTTGGGGACCAGATAGGAATGTAGTTCTATGAGGAGGTAGTGAGGTGCTGAGTCCATGTACAGGGGAGTATCCGTGAAGGGATACAGGCATAGGGGAAGGTGTATAGGTGGTGTGCAGGATGCAGGAGATTACTTGGAGTGTGTGAAGGTGTGACAGTACAATCTACACACACACACACACACACACACACACATCATCATCATCATCATCATCATCATCATAATCATCATCATGCCATACCGACACAGGGAGGACACTTTGATCATAACAGATGAGTCAGAGAGCTCTGCCAGGTTCTACACCTGATTTTGTATGATTTCTCCACCTGAATGCCCTTCCTAATGCCAACCACTTCACAG
>NC_068990.1:26641411-26644563 GCF_001194135.2 Octopus bimaculoides
AACAGATGAGTCAGAGAGCTCTGCCAGGTTCTACACCTGATTTTGTATGATTTCTCCACCTGAATGCCCTTCCTAATGCCAACCACTTCACAGTGTGTCATCTCTATATATCTGAATCTGTATCTATCTATCTATCTATTTATCTATCTATCTATCTATCTATCTATCTATCTATCTATCTATCTTTCTGTCTACCTATCTATCTATTGATAAGAATTCAATCATTTGATCTACTGAGTTACCTGCTCCTGAATTAACACAAGTGGCAGAGTATTCCACACACACGTACCCTCAACATTGTGCAGATGAAATTAGGTAGACAGAAACTATGTAGAAGCGCGTCAGATGGTGTGGATCTGAAGGTCAAAGGCGCAGCTTTGTTATAAACTCTGTTGTGGTAATTCTGGCTGACAATTACGTCAGGAGTACATTTCTTTGGAATACTCAGACACCTTCATATTAATCCAGTTAAATGAAATCAATGAAGAATTATATGTACGTATGCATACACACGTTAGGTGTGTATGTGCATGTATAAACACATATATGTATGTATATGTATGTATATATATATATATATATATATATATATATATATACATATATACACACATACATATATGTATACATATATATATATATATATATATATACACACACATACATATATACATAATATATACACACACATCCACACACATACATGCACATACACACATGCATATTTATGTGTGTGTATGTATTTTTATGCATCTATATATGCATATCTGTGTATCTGTTAGTGTGTTGATATCTATATATAAATATTACACATATAATATCCGTAGATACATAATTACTTTTTTGCAGATATACATACTTCATATACAAACACTTCATTCACTCATTCATTCACAGATACATATGTGTATGTAAAGATATATCTACCAACTCACACACACACACATAGATATATATGTATACATATACTTATATATATATATATATGTATATTTATGTGTATATGTTTATATAGACACATACTAACACACGGTGATGCACATACATGCATGCACGCAGTGTTGTGTCACAGATGGATAATGGTGCTGCTGCAACAGCGCATGTTCCACTTCAACGGTTGACTGACTCGTAAAGCTGAGACAATCCGACTTTCTTACTAAATATTGATCTTTCTATTTTCTTTCTCTTTCACACGTATATATTCTTATATGTTGCTTAAAAGCCTTTTAACATTCAATTGATTGTAACTGCTGCTGCTGCTACTGCTGCTGCTGTACTCTCTCTTAATCTTCATTTTCTGCCCCACCCACCCCCAACCCGGCCTCCACCGCTGCTGCCATTTAAAAAAAATATTGTCTTATTATTTATTTTTATTTTTTTTTTCCTCTTTATTCGTGTTTATTTTTATTTACCTTTTGAATGATATTCATTCTATTTTCCTTTTCTTTTTCCAATCTACTTTCTTTCATCATCTTTATTTCATTCATTCATTCATTCAAGTTACATTATTATTTCTTCACTTATTACACCTCTTTCATATTCTTCTTCCAATTTTTTTTCATTCAATTTTCTTCTCCATTATTCTCCCTCTTTCCTACATTTTTTTCAAACTTCTTTTTCTCAATCCCTTTTATTTTTCATTCCAAGCTATTGTCATTTCCTTCCTTTTATTCCCTTATTCTCTCATTTGTTTCAGTCATTTGACTGCGGCTATGCTGGAGCACCTTTAGTCGAGCAAATCAACCCTAGGATTTATTCTTTGTAAGCCTAGTACTTATTCTATCAGTCTCTCTTGCGGAACTACTAAGTGATGGGGATGTAAACACACCAGCATCGGTTGTCAAACAATATTGGGGGGATAAACACAGACACACAAACATATACATGCAAATATATATATATATATATATATATACATATACGACAGGCTTCTTTCAGTTTCCATCTACCAAATCCACTCGCAAGGCTTTGGTCGGCCCGAAGCTGTAATAGGGGATACCTGTCCAAGGTGCCATGCAGTGGGACTGAACTCTGAACCATGTGGCTGGTAAGCAATCTATGTACTATGCAACCACTCCTGTATACGAAAAATTAGTATAGACAACAGTAAGAGATGAGGAATTATGTATATTATTTACATTATTTACAGGCATATGGCATAGGGGTTAAGAGTGCAGGCTACTAACCCCAAGATTCCGATATCGATTCCAGGCAGTGACCTTAATAATGATAATAATAACATTGAAAAGTACCTTAGGAATGAGAACCCAGGTTCGAAATTTCCCCAAGACACCTGATGAAGGCTGGAAGGTATATCAGCCGAAACGTTGTGTTAACAACAAACAAGATGAGGACAAATATCTGTCAAATGTAAATAATGAAGGGCATTGACGTTAGGAAGGGCATCGAGCTGTAGAAACTCTGCCAGATCAGATTGGAGCCTGGTGTAGCCATCTGGTTCACCAGTCTTCAGTCAAATCGTCCAACCAATGCTAGCATGGAAGGCGGACGTTAAACGACGATGATGATGACGACGATGAATGAACAGTATGCAATGTTTGACCATAAAGGAAAACTATAATTGTCTGTACATATGACTAGGATGTTACAAGGAGTTTTGTATTTTTTTTTAGAAACTAGGGGATGGCTACTGACATTAAGCTTAAGAATTATATAATGTACAAGTATAAGGAAAGAATTAAAGGAAAAATGGACTCATTATATTGAATGTTATCGATAATATTGAATGGAAATAGGAGGTACTGTGGTTCCACAGTTTCTATACATGAGCTGTCACTGGTTTCCAGTCACTTTCACACAAATAGATGATAGGTAGAAACAAGGAAAATGCCCCTTGTATTTGAATACTATGCAAATATTCTTTTAAAAAACTTTTCTTTTAATATTTCCAAAATTTAATTGTTTTCCACGCTTACAGTTGAAAAAGTCTCAATAACTAAAAACCGGGACTGAAATGTTTTTTATAAAATCATTTTAGCATTTTCTACCTTGACTTTTTTTCTGTGCTGGGAGTAATTAAATGCTCCCCAGTGTCACACAAATGGTACCCATGCCGGTGGCACATAAAAAGCACCCACTACACTCTCGGAGTGGTTGGCGTTAGGAAGGGCATCCAGCTGTAGAAACTCTAC
>NC_068990.1:26645254-26654587 GCF_001194135.2 Octopus bimaculoides
TATATATATATATATATATCTGATGGTACATCTTGCATTTGTTTTTGATTATCAGTGTACAAGTCTTAGCTTGCAGTGTCTTAGCTTTTAAGACAATATGAGAGGGATTAAGATTATATCTTCCTTATTTCTTTACATCTCTTTATGAATCTCCATCTACAAGCAACAATATAGCCACATCATTATTATTTAGTCCCTGAAGGTGGCGAGCTGCCCGAATCATTAGCAGGTTGGCCGAAATACCTAGCAGTGTTTCAACTGCCGCTACGTTCTGAGTTCAAATTCCACTGAGGTCAACTTTTCTCTTCATCCATTCGGGGTCAATAAATTGAGTACCGGTGAAACATTGGGGCTGATATAATCAACTAACCCCCCACTCCACGCAAATTTCTGGCGTTGTGCCTAAAATAGAAATGATTATTATGGAGTCCTTCCCACACTTTACGGAAATAACCTTCCTCGTCAGCTGGATTATTTCCACGTGAATGATCATTAAATAGTTATTATTACCAATTTATATGAAGAGAAATTCAAACTTGATTGGAGTTGGTAGCATTTCATAATCTCTGCCATTCATCATCATCATCATTATTTAACGTCCATTGTCCATGCTGGCATGGGTTGGACGGTTTGACCGGGCTGGCATGCTGGAATACTGCACCAGGCTCCAATTGTCTGTTTTGGCATGGTTTTCTACAGCTGGATACCCTTCCTAACACCAACCACTCTGAGAGTGTAATGGGTGCTTTTACATGCCACTGGCATGGGTACCATTTGTGTGACACTGGGGAGCGTTTATGTGCCACTGGCACATGATGATGAAGATATATATATATATATATATATATATATATATACACACACACACATATATATAGATATATATATATATGACAGGCTTCTTCCAGTGTTTAACTGCCAAATCCACTCACAAGGCTTTGATTGGCCTGATGCTTTAGTAGAAGACACTCACCCAAGGTGCCACACTGTGGGACTGAACACAGGGCCACGTGTTTGGTAAGCAAACTTCTTAACCACACAGCCACACTTCCACTTCTTACTTTTAAATGTTGGCCCCATGGATATAAAGTTTGATAATTCAATCTTGAAAATGATGTCCAGATTAGTGCCACTTTCATTTGTCAGTGTCATCATTAATACATAAAAATTCCAAAGATTTATTCCTTTAAATCTGTCGCTTATTATGATGGATATTTTACGATTCCATTAAAATGTCTAAAAATGCTGTCTGGATATAGTATTTCTGTTTTATTGTTACCAGATTCCAATATCTAGCCAAGGAATCTCTTTTACAAGAAAGGATTTTCAATACTGTTGACCATTTCTTAATCCTTATCCTGCACATCTGTTTAGTTATTGCTGAAATCTTTTAATCCTCTTAGATATAGAATTAATATTATCATAAATTTATACATTTAATTCTCTGAGTCTAAAACCATCATACTTAATTCTACCTTTCATCATATTAGGGATCACTAAAACGAAATAGCGATCAATTAGTGGGGTCAATATAGTAGACTTGGGACAATCATATAGGGGTTGGGACAATCATATACAATATTATATGCCATTGTAAGGCAGTGAGCTGGCAGAAACATTGGCACGCCTGGCGAAATGCTTTGTGGTATTTCGTCTGCTGTTACGTTCTGAGTTCAAATTCCACCGAAGTCGACTTTGACTTTCATCCTTTTGAGGTCAATAAATTAAGTAACAGTTACGCACCGGGGTCGATGTAATCGACTTAATCCTTTTGTCTGTCCTTGTTTAGCCCCTTGTGGGCAATAAAGAAATAAGAAACGTTAGCATGCCGGGCGAAATGCTTAGCAGTATCTTGTCTGTCTTTACATTCTGAGTTCAAATTCTGCCGAGTTCGACTTTGCCTTTCATCTTTTCGGGGTCGATAGATTAAGTACCTGAAGGGGTTGATAAATTAAGTACCAGTGAAACATTGGATCAATGTAATCGACTATGCCCCTACCCCCAAAAATCAGGTTGACAAATTAAGTACCAGTTGAGTACTGGGGTTGATGTAATCGACTAGTACACTCCCCCATGAAATTTCAGGCTATTCTTCTTCTTCGTCTTCTTCTTCTTCTTCTTCTTCTTCTTCTTCTTCTTCTTCTTCTTCTTCTTCTTCTTCTTCTTTTTCTCCTTCTTCTCCTCCTCCTCCTCCTCCTCCTCCTCCTCTGTTCTCATTCCTAAGGTATTTTTTGCTGATTGTTATTATCATTATTTATTCAAGTTACTGCTGGGATTGAACCTGGAATCTTAAGGTTAGTAACCCATGCTCTTAACCATCTTAAATGAACAGTATTATCAATGTGGTCTTTCATCCTCTCAGGATCAATAAAATAAAGTTCCAGTCAAAAACTGGGAAGAGCGGGTGGGGATTGATGTAACTGACAAATCCCCTTTCACCAAATTTTGGGGCTTTCACCTGTAATGGAAAGAATTATCATTAATCCCTTTAGCAATCAGATTATTATATATCATGCTTATTTCTTTTCTTTTTTACTTGTTTCAGTCATTTGACTGCAGCCATGCTGGAGCACCGCCTTTAGTTGAAGAGGCTGACCCCAGGACTTATTCTTTGTAAGCGTAGTACTGATACTATTGGTCTCTTTTTGCCGAACTGCTAGGTTATGGGACGTTGTGAAGCGATGGTGGGGGACAAATACAGACACACAACCGGGCTTCTTTCAGTTTCCATCTACCAAATCCACTCACAAGGATTTGGTCCACACAGCCACTCCTGTGCCTTCACATTATTTTGAATTAATTATGCATTATTTCATAGCTTCGAAATTTCTATGATGTGATTGTATATTTTCAGAATGACGTTACAGGGTTGGTGTGAGAGGCTAGATCTGGCCAGTTGGAACACAAATGGGGTAGAATATCTGGACCAGATATGGCTGCATGAAACACCAAAAGGTTAATGTTGTGAGATGGCAAACTAATTAACCTGACAAAACTAAATACTTCACAGCTTTCCTTCTGGCATCATTTTACACTATGAGTTCAAATCCCAGTAAGATCAACTTCGCCTTTTCTTCTTCCAGGGTCAATTAAATAAAGGACCAGTCAGGTAATAGGGTCAGTGTAATTGACTTTCTCCACCCTCACTTCAGAATTGTTGATCTTTGTCAAAATTTCAAACAATTATTATTATTATTTTTTGCCTTTGGGATATAATAATCATTTGTTATATTCTTCAGTCAGGTCCACTAAACTCTGCCATACCTGTGTAGAATATCAAAGTCTCAGTTCTCATATCTGTTTATTCAGGTGTTCAATATAGCTGTTGAGTCTATAAAAAAAAAAATCACATGCACACACACACACACATGCATACACATATATTTAGCTATGGATATATGCAGATGTATGCATAATCATGTATATATATATATATATATACACATATACACACATATACACACATACACACACACATATATGTATACACAGATACAGAGTGTCTGTGTGTATATATATATGTATCCATGCATATGTGTCTATATGTTTGTGTGTGTGTGTGTGTGTGTGTGTGTGTGTGTGTGTGTGTATCTATATATATGCATGGTGTGCATTTATGCACATGTATGTATAATATATATACTTACATGTTCATATACGTACACTTACACACGCACATATATACACACATATCCGCATTAATATAGACACGTATTCGCACACAGAAACCTACATCTGCATATAATTACACATCAACAAGTTATTAGTTATTTTGCGTCTGTGATTTTTATTAATTTCTTGGAATAGTTTTGGAAGCAGAAGATTTCTTCAGATAAAATCTATTTGAATATTTGTGCTTGACATGAAGAATAGAATCCCACCATCACCACCACCACCACCACCACCATCTACACCACCCCCACCTGACCTCCTCTGAAATTAATGAATTCAAAACGAAGAGAAGTAATTGCAGAGTCCATATTTATTCATATATTTTAATCTAATTAAGTAGGTTAGAACATTTAGATGACAATTGGTAATATAGTGTTAGTGTAAACATAAAAACCTCCTCAAGAAAACACTGTAACAATATAAATATATATACACACATATATACATTGTGAACATTAGGAGAGAGGAGGACAAAAGAATTAAATAATGTTTTATATACATGAACAGAGAATAGAATAAGTTGGATAAAAATTTATGGTATGAGTAAGTTATGAATAATTTTACCATTCCATGGAGGGTGGAATGGCAAAGAAAATATTGCGAAGAATTTGAAAATGGTTATAGCCTTGAATGGAGATTGAGAAGAGGATTTACATAATGGTAAATACAAGAGCTCATATATATTTATATATATACACACACACATATATATTTGTGTATATATGTCTTTATACATATATATATACATGTATATATGTGTGTGAATGTGTGTCTATATATATGTGTATGTATGTATGTATGTTTGTATGTATATGTGTGTGTACGTGTGTATGTGTATTCAGCATGTGCAATTGTTAATCCCAACATGTTTTTTCTCTCACCTTTTTCTTTTTGTTTTTACTCTCTCCATCTGTTTTCTTTCCTCATTCCTCTCTGTTGAAGAGCATAAGCTCGAAACATCAAAGACTCTTCCATTTTTCCTGAGTGTCAAACTAACACATCGTTTGTTGCTCCCTCACTGCCACTATATATATATATATATATATATATATATATATATATTTATATGTAGTAGAGTATTTATATGGTAGAATAAGAAGGGCCTATCATAACATCAGAAGTTGGCAACTTGTTAAGGATCTCTCTTGACACAAGTACATCTTTAGTATAGTCAAGACTGCAGAGCATTAAGGAGACTGGCTCTTTTCTTTAGGGACAAAAGATATCTTAAACCCACTCCTCCATGACAGATGCTGACACCCTACAAGGCTCAAGAGAGGTTCACAATGGTGTATTGCTTTCACTTCTGGGATGAGGCCACTACTACACTAACTGACATCCCGGGCTGCATCCAGAGAAGGCCCACTCAGCTGATTGACATTCCCATCATGAACAGACACACTTCAGCATCACACCTCTTCTCCTTGTCATCTCTATCATTTCTATCAGTTTGTGCAGCATCATTTGAGAGGTGAACCTCTCTTGAGCCTTGTAAGGTGTCAGCATCACTCACAGGGGTGTTGACGGGATTTAAAATATCTCCTGTCCCTAAAGAAAAGATCTGCAAAGAGATAAATACAAATAGTGACACGGAAGGGTCCACGTGGCCCCTTGCCAGTCGTTTCATTGTTACACTCATACATATTTTATCCTCATCAAACACAAGGGGAAGTTATTCGATGCTCTACCAAATTTGTCAATCTGCTGTAAATATCTTGTAACATATGTAACTGTGTGCATTAAGGAATATTTGCCTGAATATGAATAACAGAATATTCTGGTAAAATTTTCTGAAGAATTGTCCTGAAATTCAATTGACATGATAAATTCTTTGTTTTATGTAAAATTTACATGTGTGATTTGGTTAGATTTTTCTTTAGAGATGGTAGAACAAAATTGACATTAACTAAAGCATACACCGCAATTTATAAATATTATATATGTAATAATATGTGTGCATTTTTATATACATAAATATATATATATATATATATAGATAGATAGATATATACGTGTATGTGAATACATACATGCATTACATATGTATATATATGTATGTGTGAGAGTATGAGTTCAATACTTTTAATTTGAGTTTTAAATGTATATGCACACACATATATCAAATATATATATACTCACATATATTAACTATACGTTTGTGTGTGTATGCATATATACATATATATATATATATATATATATATATATATATATATATATATATATATATACATACACACTTATATATACATACACACATTCACACTTACAGATATACATATATAGACACACATTTGTATATTAAATATATACATATGTATACACACATATATGTATGTGAGTTAAATACATATATTTGGAGTTTTAACCAGATCACACACACGCACACACACACACACACACACACATCTGATTGGAAGTGTGATGTACTGAATTTTGTGCACAAAACATTCTTAATTTCTTGGAATTTTCTTCTTTGTTGGCAAAAAAAAAAAGAAAGAAAACCAGGCAGAGATTCTGAAGAAACAACATACCTTCAAAGATTTGAATCCAGGTTCAGATTCCAGCTGATAAATTAATTTCAACCCTAGGTTCAAGACTGGTTATGTGGCTAAGAAGTTTGTTTTGTAATTCACAATCATGTATCTTATCTTATAGTTGTTTCTGTCATTAGACTGAGGCCAAGCCGGAGCATCACCTTAGTTGGTGTACATAAGGCAAATTTGGTTAAGACAATCTGCTTACATACATTCAAAAATTTGGATTCACGTGGACTAGTTTCTGCACTGGCAAAATAAGCCTTAGCTAAGGTTTATTTTGCCAATGCAGAAACTAGTCCACGTGAATCCAAATTTTTAAATATATGTAAGCAGATTGTCTTAACCAAATTTACCTTTGTTTGATTTCTGTAGTTATCACCAGTGTATTTTTGGCGATTTAATAACGAGTTTTGACTGTTATTTCAAGCAGGTAGACATACTCAGTATGTCCTTTGATTAATTTTAATCCCTCGGTTATTTAATGCTATTCTTTGGCCTACTGTCGCCTGTGTCATTGATTCTGTTATTATCATTCTTAAAATAGTTACATTGGATAATAATAGAATTAATGACACCTTCATAAATTAATTTTATATATATATCATCATCATCATCATCATCATCATCATCATCATCATCATCATCATCATCATCGTTTAACATCCATATTATATAGTGAATCCAAACAAAGAAGAACAAACAAGAAAAAACAATGACTTGAGGACATGGTACAAGAGCTGCATTATCAGACACTCAGGAAAGGAAGGAAAGAGGATTTAATGTTTCGAGCAAAACTCTTCTTCAGAAATAGAGGAAAATCCAAAGGAAGGGAAGATGAAAGAAGAAATCACCAACGATACACATGAGGTTACATTTTGATATATATGTAACTTTTATTTGTAATTAGTAAAAGTTACAAAGTTACTCTAGAGCTGAGAGAGACTATTTATCCTGTCTATTCTACCAAACCTGTATATATGAGTATGTCTAATGCATTATTAGCTGAAATTTCACATACACACATACAGAAGCATACATATATATTTATGGATATGTGGTAGAATGAGTGGGAGGGAAAGAAAGAGAAAGAGAGAGAGATAGAGGGTGAGATCAAAAATATTCGACAATCATAAATCTGTAAACGTAATGAAAGGAAATTAAAAAAAAAAAGCTTCATTATTTCAATATTTGTGATTATGGCTGCACCATTCGAGGATACAGAATTTCAAAGAAAGAACTTTTGGAGTGTTTGCAGTAAGCCAACATTTCCGAGCATTTATTTAATTCATTGGCATAAGGAAAAACTAAGGATAATTTGCCATTTAAAAAAAAAAGCTTGCGGCATGGAATTGAATAGAAAGAACCACATTTATAAATATATGTTAACTGGAATTTAAATGCCAGTTTTTCTTTCTTTGAAGTTACAGGAGTGCTTGAGAGGTTTGTAGCAAATTTCATTTAATTTCATGCTTCGTAAATGAAAGGATAAAATGATAATGGTAAGTTTTGGAATGATTCCTCAACACACCAAAGAAAATTCGGAGAATATTATTATTGTCTGGTTGCCCTTAGGCTGACTGAAAACGGCTTTAGCACTCGGTTTTACCAAGTTGTCTCTACATTTACGAAACATGAAAGCAAATTTTCCACAAGAATCTCCAAGTGTGTCCCATTCTTCAAAGAAACAAGGCTTAGTACTATTTAAAACATAAATGCATGTTCTTAGCTGTCCTATCCCATATGAATGTTTACATGTATATATATATATATATATATATATATATATATGTGTTTGTATATATATATATATATACAGTGGGGGACTGGGTCTAAATATACTCATAAATATAGGCTAAAATTCTATTGAGAGTGAACTCTACACTTTGATAAACTGGCAAAGAGTGTTAATCACTCAGTAAAATGTGAATTTTCTCTCTTTGTATGGCATATTTTGGGAAAATGTTCTGCCTTTGAATGAGAGCATGTATCCCTGTCCCATAAAATTCTGTTGATTGTTCTTTGAGCCACTTCTTCACTACAGTTTTCACTTCCTCGTCACTGGAATAAGACAATACGACTCTCCCCAAGCACAAAATATATATATATATATATATATAGATGTAAAGTTTTATCACCCCTAATTGTAACCAAGAGCACTGAAGCATCTATATTGCAAGAAATAAGGGTTAAAAATTCTTGCAATATAGGTGCTTCGGCATCCTCAGTCACAATTAGTGGTGATAAATTTTTTCCTTTATGGTATCACATTGCGCCTAGCTATTTACATTAATTGATATATATATATATACACAGTGAAATGGGGTTACTTTGACCAAAATATATTTTGTTTCCTCTTTATATCAAAGCTCAAGGTCATATAGTAATGCAGTTTGGAAACAATTATCTTTCAGCTGAATGGTGTAATTCATTTTTAAAGTGAAACAAATCCCAATTAGTATCATGCCTGTGCCAAAATATCAAAAGATCCAGAGCATGTTTAAGTGCTACAGAAATATCGTCGTACTTCCAGCACTTAAAAGTGACTCTTACAGTTGATGGAAAACTTATTCCTCCAAATAATATATTCAACTTTTGAACATAAGTAAAAAAAACATTTACTGTTCAAAGTAATCCCAAATCACGGGTTACTTTGAACAGCGACATTTATATGAAAAAAGTAATCAAATATTGACTGCAACTTATTTTTAATTCATATATCAGTTTACCTGTTTAGTCCCCCTAACATAGTCAAATTTAGTTAAGATTGAAAAAAATGGTTATGAAATTATTGCAATAAGAAGTCTAAAACTGTTCAAAGTAACCTTGTTTCATGGTATACATCATCATCATCATCATCATCATCATTGATTAACGTCCACTTTCCATAGACGGTTTGACTGAGGTCTGGAGAACCCATGGCTGCACCAGACTCCAATCTGGTCTGGCAATATTTCTACAGCTGGATGCTCTTCCTAATGCCAACCACTCCAAGAGTGTAGTGGGTGCGTTTTACATGCCACTGGTACAAGAGCCAGTCAAGAGATACTGGCATTGGTCACGATTGGTCAGTTCTTTTTATGTGCCATTGGCACAGGAGCCAGTCACACACACACACACACAC
>NC_068990.1:26654831-26657165 GCF_001194135.2 Octopus bimaculoides
ATATATATATATATATATAAAAACGATGGGCTTCTTTCAGTTTCTGTCCATTAAATCCATTCAGAAAACTTTGGTTGGTCTGAAGTTATAGTAGAAAATGCTTGTAGAATGTGCCACATGGTGGGACTGAACTCACGACCACACATTTTAGAAGTAAGCTTCTCGACACACTGCCTTACCAATATAAACTCCAAGACACATGCATGTTAATGTCCGCAGCAAAAAAAAAAACCATGATGTAAAATTTACAAAGGGTGCCTCCTCCTGCATGAAGATGAAGAAGGATATAGTTAGGTGGCCATATGGGACATGTAATGAACTGCAAATAATTTTTTAATGAATTGCAATTAAAACCTTAATGCGAAAAATTCATTAGCACTAAAGCAAATTTATATCAGATGAGGGCAATGGAGAAAACGCTCACAATTTAAATTAACCAAAAATTAAATTTAAATCATAATATTTATTGGATAAAATGGAAGAATATTCTACTGAGTAATTGATAAGGTATGAGAGCAACAAATAACAAATGGTTCTGTGTGGATAGCATGGACTGATTAGAGGTATTACAACGAGAGCTGTGGTTAATTTCCTAAGGGTGCCTTGTGCATGAGAATTGTATAATTAGGCACAAGATGAAATATTGGAGTTGAAAAGCCTGAAATAATTGTTGAATAGTGTATGTCAGAATCAGTACTAGGCTTAAGAAGTGAGCCATGGGAGCAAGGCAGTGCTTCAGCATGGCCACAGTCAAATGACTGAAAGAAGTAAAAGAGTAAAAGAATATATATATATTACATATAAAAATAAGAGGAATGACCAGCAAAAGTGGACTCCTATATGCTAGAAATAGATGCCGAATCATCTAACCAACGAAAATTAGTATTTTTTCATTTGTCTTGCCCTTTTACAATCTGTTGTATCGCTGAATTCTTACTGAGAACATATATTATTTTTCATTGGTTAGATGATTCGGCATCTATTTCTATCATATAGGAGTCCACTTTTGCTGGTCATTCCTCTTATTTTTGTATGTAATATAATTTTAATCTTCGGATTTTTTTAATATGCTAGACCACTGGTTTTAATTGATTAATATCAATTTCTACCCTCATTAATAAATTTTATATATATATATATATATTCTTCTATTCTTTTACTTGTTTCAGTCATTTGACTGCAGCCATGCTGGAGCACCGCCTTCAGTTGAACATATCAACCCCAGGACTTATTCTCTGTAACCATAGTACTTATTCTATCAGTCTTTTTCCCGAACTGCTATGTCACAGGGACGTAGAGACAACAACATCGGTTGTCAAGCTATGGTAGGGGCACAAACACAGACACATGAACATATACATATATATATATATATATATATATATACGATGGGCTTCTTTCAGTTTCCGTCTACCAAATCCACTCACAAAGCTTTGGTCGGCCCTAGGCTATAGTAGAAGACACTTGCTCAAGGTGCTATGCAGTGGGACTGAACCTGGGACCATGTGGTTGGTAAGCAAGCTACTTACAACACAGCCGCTCCTGTGCCAATATATATCACATTAATAATTCTAACCTATAGCTAGCAGCTTTCACAACGATGTACTGTTGTATCATATATTTTGTCATCCATCTATAAAACGCAATCATTCTTACTTCAGCCTTCTTATTAAATAAAAAACCATAAACCAACAACTTATTGTCTTCCATTCGTTCCAATAAAACATTGATGAGTTTATTCTAAGGCAAACAAATGAATCTGACAATATTTCTATAACAATGTAGGTGGTTTACTGTTTGGAGGCAAATCTATTAAAATAGGTGCACATATGACTGTATGGCAAGCATGTGGTTTTTGGTTCTATCCCAACTTGTGTTAATATGGGGAGGGGGTGGATTTTGTTGCAGCTTTGGGCTGACCAATGTGGAGGCATGCAGCTTAGTGGTTAAAGTGTTGGACTCATGATTGTAAAATTGTGGTTTCGATTCCTGGACCGGAGGAAGCGTTGTGTTCTTGAGCAAAACAGTTCCCTTCACGTTGCTCCAGTCCACTCAGCTGGCAAAAATGAGTAATGTTGAGATGGACTGGCGTCCTGTCCATTTGGGGAATACATATGCCATTGAAACCAGGAAATAATTGATAATAATTATCAAATAATTGATAATAATAATAACAATAATATTAGTGGCAGTAAGAAATATTAGCATTAAAGAGCTCTACAATAAATTCAATAATTATAATAGTGGGTACACGAAACACCAGCTTGCTAGAAAGGTGAGTCAAAGTCCTCAACTTGTCTACTTATCTCACTGAAATATATATATATATATATA
>NC_068990.1:26658204-26660446 GCF_001194135.2 Octopus bimaculoides
TATATGTATTTATATTTATATGTATATGCATACACACACACACACACACACGCATATATATGAATATGTATATTTTGCAATCAAATATAAAAAAGAACACTGACACAAAATTCCAATGACAATGGTATTAGTTAAAAGCTTGAAGAGAAAAAGAAGTAAATGTATTCAACGTTTTGGGTAGAAGTCTTTCATCAAAATCAGGAAAGGAATGAATAAGAGGAAAATGGAAAGAGGGTAAAAATGAAAACTGAAAGATCCTTGTATAATCAGAGCTAGCACCGTTATGAGTTCAAACATTTTAATTTAGACCTCAGCTTGCAGCAGTTAATAAATTAACTGTTTTCTCTGAAAATAAAAAAAATAAAATTCATCTTTTTCAATGTTTCTTTCCAGCAATAAATTTTGAATTATACCCCACAATATTGAATATTATTCTAAAAAAGAAAAAAACCAAAAATAGAAAATAATCTGTTTTATTAAACTCCATCATTATTGCTTTCTAATCTCCATTTGTATTCATTGATATTAAACTTTTATATAATCTCCCACATAACTTTTAATTCTATTTACATTTAAATACTGCCATAACAGAGCAATTTTGATGAAGCAGCTTTATTAAAAACCGCATCGTTATAATATATATCAATCTGCATTCAAAATTCATTTGCACACTTTTAATCATTGTAATGTCCACCTCCCCATGCTAGTATGGCCCCGACAGGGTTTACTAAGGCAGATTTTCCTGTTGCCTGCCTTTACCTGTTTCCAAGTAATGTGACATTTCCTCAATGACTGGACATGTTTTTCACAGAAATGAATGACACTGCTTGTATGACAATGGCACTCGTTTACAATGAACACACAGTGCTATGACTAGAAGACACACATGCATGCACACACACGTGATAGGCTTGTTTTGCTTTCTATCTACCAGATCCACTCACAAGGCTTTGGTTGGTTTGGGGCTACAGTAAAAGATACTTGTCCAAGGCACCACACAGTGGGACTGAACCTCAAAACCATATGGTTGGGAAGTCAAATCTTCCACCCACATATGAATATACATATCGAACTAAGTGCAACATATCCTTTTCTACTCTAAGCACAAGACCCGAAATTTGGGGGGAGGAGGCCAGTCAATTAAGTTGACCCCAGTACACAACTGGTATTTAATTTATCGACTCTGAAAGGATAAAAAGCAAAGTCGACATTGGTAGAATTTGAACTCAGAACGTAAAGACAGACAAAATACCGCTAAGCATTTTGCCCAATGTGCTAATGTCTCTGCCAGCTCGTTGCCTTCAAAGTGTAATATATTCTTTTCTACTCTAGGTACAAGACCCGAAATTTTTGGGGAGAGGGCCAGTTCATTAGATCGACCTCAGTATGCAACTGGTACTTAATTTACCGACCCTGAAAAGATGAAAAGCAAAGCTGACTTTGGTGGAATTTGAACTCAGAATGTAAAGACAGACGAAATACTACTAAGCATTTCACCCGGTGTGCTAATGATTCTGCCAGCTCACTGCCTTCAAAGTGCAATATATCACCAAGGCAACTTAGATTTAAATTAGAATGCCACATTAATAAATATTTCAATAATATGATCACAAATCCAACTAAGAATAAGTATCTGTTAGAATAAAACTCATTCTGATAGAGACATACACTTCAAGATATTTTATAATAATTCTACTTCGGAGATGTAATTGCCAGGCTAGTGATTTGATCTGAGACTTTGTTGGAACTAAAGCAATTACTGTGGCACATATTAGTCATTCAAAACCATACAAAGACTCTTATCTTCTCTTAATCATTATTTGGTGTTGAAATTTTCCTCCCACAATCGGTGACCTGGTCACTGACATAGTTCTACTCGCAGTTGGTCTGAGATGAAGCTGTTGACCAATGTATATATGTCTCTGGGTTTTAAATATAATTTCTCTCTCTGTCTCTTTTCTCTCTGTCTCTTTTCTCTGTCTCTTTCTCTCTGTCATCACTTGGTGCTCATAGAAGATAAGTTAATTCGGTTTTTGGTTGAAATTCCTCTACTCATTCTTCAGTTCCTTAGTGAAGGTGCATACGTGAGTGGTTAGGATATTCTTTCGCCGAACCGCTAAGTTACAGGGACGTAAACACATCGGCATTGGTTGTCAAGCAATATTGGGGGGACAAATACAGACACACAAACACACACACACACACACACACACACACACACACACACACACACACACACACA
>NC_068990.1:26660956-26664502 GCF_001194135.2 Octopus bimaculoides
CAATTATGGTTGCAATGAACAACAGCTGATAGTTTTGTATTTAAATTCTTACAGTTTTATTTAATTTCTTGCTTTTACATTTTGTATTCCATGTTAATATTTTGAAGAATTTTCATCTGATGTCAAAGAGTCATTCAAAAGAAAAATGAAACTCTGTTATTAAAACTATGTTGTTATGGGTTTTCTAATCTCTGTTCGGAATCAGGCTCACACTCCTTCAACATGGCCTCACATGCCTCTTTAATATATTCATACATTTAACCGAATGCCCTTGATGGTATCATCATCATCGTCATCGTCAGCGTCAGCGTCATTGTCGTCGTCATCGTCATCATGTCATCATCATCATCATCGTCATTATCATCATCATCGTTGTCATCAGCATCCTCGTTGACATGTCATCATCATCATCGTTGTCATGTCATCATCATAGTCGTCATGTCATCATCATCCTCGTCATCATCATCATGTCTTCATCATCATCAATGTTGCTGTCATCATCAACATTGTCATCATCATCATCATCATCATCATCATCATCATCGTCGTCCTCCCCATCATCATCATTGTCCTCCTCCTCATCATCATTGTCATCATTGTCATCATTGTCATCATCATCATCATCATCGTCATTGTCATCGTCTAATATCCTTTCCTATGCTGGCATTGGCTGGATGCTTTGGTGTGGTTGCCATGGCTGGATGCCCTTCCTCACACAGAACACTTTACAGTGCCTACAGGGTTCTCATCAGGTAATACCAGCAGTGGTGTGGGTCACCGAATAACTTGCTAGACAAGACCCCTTGAGGGGGTGGCTTAGAACCAGGTGATGAGAAGTTAGAGTATGAATAGGGAAACAGAAACAGGTGTCTTGTAGCAGAGGAGATGCATGGTTACCTTCTTTGGGTCCCACTGACTCATAAGGGCCAGGTTCGTGGTTTCATGGTGTATATATTTCTCACCTGGATGGGACACTGGTCCTTCGCAGGATAACTCAATTTTGCTGGTTGAGTGGACTGGAGCAATGTGAAATGAAGTGTTTCGATCAAGAACACAACTAGTTGCCCAGTCCAGGAATTGAAACCATGATCTTATGACCATGAGTCCAACACTCTAACCACTAAGCCATGCACCACCACTACCTCAGAGGGAGAGAGAGACAAAGGAGAGGACAGAGAGAGAGAGAGAGAGAGAGAGAGAGAGAGAGAGAGAGAGAGAGATAGAGAGAGATAAGGTGGTGAAAATGTGATGGGGTATCTACCCAAGTTCAGTGCTGTCTTAAGGCATAGACACACTGAGCAGTTGCCAGGGGCCTCACAAGTCTAGGGACCCACTGTTAATTTTTAATGCATCCTCACTGATATTATGACATTATCTGGACCCCCCCTCCAAATAACAAAATTCGCTTTTATTAAACTGCCGTGTTATGACTTATATAATTGTTGTTATTCAAATTCTTCAATGCTATGCCTTAAACCCTTAATATTTAACTTGGTCAGATCCAGCCTCTCACACCTACTCTACAATGTCATTCTAAAAGTAACCAATCACATCATTGAAATCTCAAAACTATGAGATAATCCATAATTAATTCAAAGCAATGGGGATAAAGAAGGATTACTTTTGACAGAATAATCTGAATGTTGAAGGGTTAAAAACAATCTTCCTTGTGACAGTAAAACCATTTTTAGTTGCTGGATGAACACAAGATCACGTTTATGTGGGTGTTTTCCCCTTTTCTGCAAAGACTCAGCTAATTGACTACTTGTAATGTCTCCAAGGAGAACAATTCCAAATTTGGCATCTGCCATTAATTAGCTGACATTTTATAGAACCATACGTTTCTTTCATGATTCCTCAATACTGAAATGTAAAGTAGACAGACAGTAGAAACCTCGAGTTTTGGGTGTGTGAGAAGATCTTCATGGCTTATAGCTGAAGCTTTTAATTTCTGCCACAACACTCATCAAAGGATATTGTTGTGTCTCATTCATTATGTTCTTTCATCTCCTCCTACATTTGTCTTCCATCTCTATTTTAAAAAATAGCAATCTGAGGTAGAAATATTCCTGCACAAAAGAAAAGGGAATTCATATAGAATATGTAATGATATCATTTACTATCTAATTACCTTATAATGGTTCCCAAATTTCTGTTCAACTTCATTTATACAACACCACAAAATAAACTCACATAACTTTTTATCAATATACGAGGTTTGATCTATAAGTACCCGGACTGTTGCCATAGTAACAAAGCTAAAGCATGCAGAGTGAATATGCTTGGCACAGATTGACCTTGAACACTACTGTGCATGTGCTGTAAGTTTTAACGTTCTAGCTCACTTCTGCTGTTTACAGCGGTGCTTGGAAGGAAAGTGTGTAGTGTATGATCGTTGCATTGACCATGACAGGGTAAGTTGTCATGGCGATGCCTGCTTAGAAGCCTACGCAAAGTTGCAGAAAGTGTATGGAGAAAAGTGTATGAGCTGCACACAAGTGTATGGAGAGTGGTTCAGACGTTTCCAAGATGGTCGGAAAAAGGTCAATATTGATGAACATTGTGGGAGACCCACAACCAGCAGAACTGAGAAAAACACTGCAGATGTGCATGCAGCTGTGAGGTGAAATCGTTGAATCACCATCCGTTAGTTATCAGAGGATGTGCAGATTAATTACGGTTCAGTTCAGTCCATTATCACTGAAGATTTGGATATGCGACGCGTGTCTGCCAAGTTTGTGCCAAAACTGTTTTCAGCTGACCAAAAAGACACTTGGGTTTCAGTTGCACAAGATCTTGATTGTGTCGAGAACGATGAAAACATTTTGAAAACTTTGCCTAGGTCACTGAGCAGGTATCGCCAAGCTTTTAGCAAAATTTGATGCAGATTCTCTGCTCAACTTTCTCTGTCATGGCCATCATGATGATCACACACTACACACCTTCCTTCCAAGCACTGCTGTAAACAACGGAACGTTAAAACTTAGTGTGCATGCACCACAGAGTTCAAAGTCAACCTGTGTCAAGCAGCTTTACTCTGCGTATTTCAGCTTCGTTACTATGACAACATTCCGGATACTTATTGACCAAACCATGTACACATAGCTTGTAGAAAAAGAAATAAGTGTAATCCACTCCTAGCTTCTCCAGTTTTTTCCCCGTCACTTGTTACAGGCAGGTCTTCCTCCATCTTTAAACATATCCTCTCATTTGGAACATCACCCTCTATCTCCTTTGTACTACTTATATTCCCCCACCTGTTCCCTGTGGGTAGGCCCCGATACATCTCCACTATCATCTATTTCTCTCTCCCTCTCTCCTTTTGATCGTCTCTCAATTCCTAACTCTCTCCCATTTTCCTTCTCTTTCTGGCGTGGCCAAGTATTTCCTATTATAATAAGGCAACTATTTCCGTTCCTCTATCATACTCTAACCTTTTGCCAGGCACACATCCACTGTCCCCAGCTCCACTCCCTCTCCCAACTAAGAAGTCTTTGTCTTGCAATTTACTTACCACACAGGCACTCCTGCACCTATATATATATA
>NC_068990.1:26664715-26666382 GCF_001194135.2 Octopus bimaculoides
TATATATATTTATATATATATATATATATATATCATCATCATCATCATCATTCAATGTCCGCTTTCCATGCTAGCATGGGTTGGATGATTTGACTGAGGACTGGCGAACCAGATGGCTACACCAGGCTCCAATCTGATCTGGCAGAGTTTCTACAGCTGGATGCCCTTCCTACATGCACACACACACATGCATGCACGTTCACACACACATACACACAAAGATTTCTTAAGGTGCACTGATTTGACCAATCAGAATCAGTGTTAATGAAACCCCTAATTGTTCTCTGACTTTGGATGTTTGTCAGTGATATTCATTTTACAGAATATTTTAAAATTAACGATCAATTATTGTTTATGAAATCGAGTTGGTTGCTTGACTAAACATTATCAGTTTCAAGCAGCAATGCTTTCGTTTAGCTCTGGTATAACTCTATTCATATTTTGCAAAACTACCAAATACATCATCATCATCATCACGTCAGATGAGACCAAACTCTGTAAACTCTGTAAAATAGATTCTCTTCTAAAGTTTATCTTTCATGGACAATCCTATCAATTCATAAAGCTCAGTCCCATCACTCTTTATCTGATGGTTACATCAAACAATTCCAGGTCAGGTGATAAACGAAAAACACTATCATAAAACAACAAAGATTTCCTTGTATGTAGAACAGTGATTAATCTTTGATTCATTATAGAGAACAAAACCTTGTGCTGAATTAGAAAAGCTTTTTTGAAGCAGTGTATTAGTTATACAATTGTTTTATATATCAGACTGTATAAATATATAAAAGTGCCTATTATCTCAGGTATTAAGCCACTTGGTACTTGATAAGCTATTATCACAGAACGGAAGAAAACTGACGTTTTTAATGTAAAATTGATGAAATCTCAAATATTTTTACTGACACTACCAATCGGTTCTGTTTACCATATTTATTTCTCTCCAGTTAGGGTTGGCAACTAAATTATCTTTACAACCCATAAAAACTAATATATTCTACACAACACTGAAGTCTTCTATCGTAATGTCTATTCTAGGCTGGAAAATATATTTCATTTGATAGTTTACAGAGATATTTAGAGGGGTGAACAAAATGACTTGTGGTTAATAAGTTCAACTGTCTTTACTCTAGCTTTAAATCCTTTTGAGGTGGTCTCTACTTTCCACCTTTGGCAGATTGGCAGAATTGTTTTGGAAGAGATGTTTTCTCTGCTTATTCTGGCTCTTTGTATTGTGGGTTCAAATTCCTGTATAGCTTTCTGATTTGGTCATAAACGGCAAATACAGACAGGACACAGATGTGTGTCGATAGCCAGCTGGAGGAGATGTCCTCCTGGGGCTAAAAGCAACAGTAACATCCACCCCTCGGGGTCAACCAAATATACTTCACTTTATCGTGCAGTTACTGTTAATACCTCGTTCAGAGATTTAACATTGCTTGTTTTCACTTTTTCGATATCGGTGAATAATTTCACTGGAAAAAGTTATATATATTTGCCAAGGGATGTCTTTTGCATCGAAGGTCGGCGATTGTCGTACGCTGAAGAAGGGAAATAACCCTGAAACTCGAGTACGTACGTATCGTAGATCAAGATGGGAAAGATAACTTCCCTTGGCAAATACAGACAGGACACAGATGTGTGTCGATAGCCAGCTGGAGGAG
>NC_068990.1:26666637-26667970 GCF_001194135.2 Octopus bimaculoides
ACACACACACACACACACACACACACACACACACACACACACACACACACACACACACACAACAGACATGCTTTGGTTGGCATGGAGCTATAATAGAAGACATCAAGGTGCCACGTAATAGGATTGAAATCGGAATCTTGTGGTTGGGAAGCAAACTTCTTACCACACAACCACACCGGACCAAATTCGATGACTGGCACCTGTGCCGGTGGAGCGCTAACAGCACCATCCAAGCGGGATCACTTCCATGCCAGTGGCACGTAAAAAGCACCATTTGAGCGCGATCGTTTCCAGCTTCGCCTTACTGGCACTCGTGTTGGTGGCATGTGAACAAAACATTGGACTGACTCCTGTGCAGGTGGCACGTAAAAAACATCATTTCAGCATGGCCATTGCCAGTACCGCCGGACTGGCCCACGTGCCGATGGCACGTAAAAAGCACCCACTACACTCTCAGAATGGTTGGCGTTACGAAGGGCATCCAACTGTAAAAACTCTGCCAGATCAGATTGGAGTCTGGTGTAGCCATCTGGTTCACCAGTCCTCAGTCAAATCGTCCAACCCATGCTAGCATGGAAAGCAGACGTTAAATGATGATGATACCAGGCACAAGTGCAACCAAGGCAGTTTATGGAAGACCAGCAGTCACCCATACATACCAGACTCCCCTCTCCACACCACTGATGTTATCCAAGGGAAAGGCAATGGGGCTGATACACCCTAGCACCGGTGACATCGCAACTCATTTCTACAGCTGAGTGAACCGGAGCAACGTGAAATAAAGTGTCTTGCTCAAGAGCACAACACACAGCCCTGTCCAGGGATCAAACTCACAACCTCATAATCAAACGATTTTGTTGGTTTTCCCTGACAAGAGTCAATCATCATCAACAGGTCAGGTAGCAAAGAGAAAACTCTATCACCTGTTGATAATTATGTTTGTATGTGTGAAACCGAAATTATTTAACAACAGTTGAAATCAAATGTAATAAGTCAAATTCCAACAATTACCATAGTTCTACATCTAAATATTGAATATGTTTGGAATATGTGTGCCTCGTGTACTTTCCAGCGGATCTGATGTTTTGCTGAGGCCAACAGACTTTAGCGTAAATGGAGGAAATGAGAATTATGTTCACCATTCAGAGAACTTTCTATTTATTGGTGATAATTACACTTATACATACATGCATACGTACATACATACATACATACATATATATGTATACATATTCAGTCACACACACACTTGTCTGTATACATACATACATACATATATACGTACATACATTTATATACATACATTTATATATATATATATATATATATATAT
>NC_068990.1:26668154-26671967 GCF_001194135.2 Octopus bimaculoides
TATATATATATATTATATTACATTATACACATATACATATGTACATACACACATACATTTATATATATATATTATATTACATTATACATGTATACATACATACATACATACATATATATATATATATATATATATATATATATATATATATAATTTGAAGAAAAGCAACAAAAATTCAATAGGTCATAGCATATATATATATATATATACTAACTACCTGCATGTCTATCTATGTATTTATATATTTGTTTAACAATCTCTCTCTCCCTCCCCATAGAGGAAAAATATCCTATCACCTTTAAACGTAGTGTGGACAGAATTCTTTAAGGAATACCAGATAAGCCATCCATACCTGGATACAACCCACTCAACAAGGACTCACTACTTGAATAGACCATAAACAAAACTTGATTTAAAATGGATTTAGATAATCCTATCAGGTGGTGCTATTAAGTTAGACATGACCTGGACCAATCTTTGGTTGAAACATATCTAAGTTTTATCTAAGTTTAATATATATAAGACTTTTTCATTTTCCCAAGCATCAACCTAATACACTTGCTTGTTGTTCTATAAATCTTGAATATACATACACACACAAACACACATTATATACAATCAGTATTTACATATACATACATATTATATATCTATTAATATATTTAATATTGGTTTCAAACTTTGGCTCAAGGCCAGCAACATTCAGTGACTGGAGCAGGGATAAGATGATTACATCGACCCCAGGGCTAAACAGTAATTATTTTATTGACCTTGAAAGAATGAAGGGCAAAGTTGACCCTGGGTAGCATGTGTTTACTTATATATAAGTAAATGTGTGAGTACGACTGCAACTTTAAAGCTGAAACAAGTTAAAGAGTTACATATATATATATGAATAAATAAACAAATATATACATATGTATACATATATATATATATGCACGTTCATGTTACACAGACCTGTTGTGTGTGTTGTATATAGAAGTACATGCATTGACTTCTTATTAAATGTTGTTGGTGTTTGTTATGTATTTTTGTATGTTTTCTTTTACTGCTTCTTTTTTTTCTTTTCTTTTTTTTTCCTATAGATTTCGCTGACAATATATTCCTGATATTGCATCTGAAATATTAGCTGGAAAATATCAAACTGCGTGATAAACTTGTAAATCTTCTCAGAAACATAAGCATCATAATTGAAGCTGGCTTATAACCAATATACAATTGGTTCTAGTTGCAGCTTGTTCTGTTAGGGGTGGAGGGCATGGGGGAGGCACAAATTTTCATATTTTATGTTTTGTAGTCATTGTCGTAGGTTTTCTTTAGCATGAGGATGTTACCGAAATGATGGTGTGAGGGTCGTCATCGTTATCTTTATTGTCATATTATTGTCATCATCATCAACAGCATCATCATCATCCTTATCGTCATCATTACCATGACAACGTCTTATTCCCTTGTCCTTATTACTACTTTCACCTCAACAGACATTTTGTATATAGAAGAGTTCAAACACCAGGTTATTTTAGTATCGCTATGTCAAATGAAATGATAATTTACATATGTGTGTGTGTATATGTGTGTGTGTGTGTATATGTATATATATATATATATATATACATATATATATATATATCATCAGATGATATATATATCATCATCGTTATATATATATATATATATATATATAATTTTTTACTCTTTTACTTGTTTCAGTCATTTGACTGCGGCCATGCTGGAGCACTGCTTTTAGTCGAACAAATCGCCCCCCCAGGACTTATTTTTTGTAAGCCTAATACTTATTTTATTCGTCCCATTTTACCGAACCAATAAGTTACGGGGACGTAAACACACCAGCATCGGTTGTCAAACGATGTTTGTGGGGGGAGGACAAACACAGACACACACATACACATATATATATATACATATATACGATGGGCTTCTTTCAGTTTCCGTCTACCAAATCCACTCACAAGGTTTTGGTTGGCCTGAGACTATAGTAGAAGACACTTGCCCAAGATACCATACAGTGGGACTGAACCCGGAGCCATGTGGTTGGTAAGCAAGCTACTTACCACACAACCACTCCTATGTAACTTCATTAGCTTACAGTTGTTTCTGCTATACAATGTTCAGTCTCTGAGTCACATCCCATAGCTTCATCAGAGCCTTGTATACGAAGCACATTTTATTTGGGAAAATGACATTTTCAGAACATGCAGGCATTAGGAGTGAGAAAGTTGATGTTGAAGCCTATGGGAAGATCTATCCAAATGCAGAGCTACTTTCTTTAGTCATTGTGTGGTGATCACTATAAGCTTTAAGCTTATAAAATACTATTATTATTATTATTATTATTATTACAGAATTGTAAAAATTGACACTGCTTAACAAAACCGTTCGCAATAAAAGCACATGAAATACAAAAACAACTGAGAACTATTTATAGTTCTTAAATCTAGCACTAAGTTCGCAGGTGTAATTGGTAGCACACCTGGTCATATAATCAAATAGGTGTGGGTTCAAGTCCCATGAGTATGGGAATACCTACTTTTTTTCTGTTGAGGGCTTATATGCCCCATTATTAAGCAGTCTGTCCATCCATCTAGCTATCTATCTATCTTTCAAAGCCACTCAATGTTTTAAAACACCACCCCCATTATATTTCTATAATTGAATATTTTTAGGAATTGTACAGGGTGCATAGGTTATTTGGGGACATACCTTTTTACTAGCTCTGTATAATCTGTTTCAGAAAATGATAATGCCAGACCCTCAGCTTACTCAAGAAATGAAGAGACATGCTCTTTTTGTGGTCATAAAGGCTGAGCATAGCGATTTGGAAATATCTCGATTTTTAAAAGTTGCCAAATCTTTCGACTACAAAGTTTGTAAGGAGCTAGAGACTGAAGATGGAACCATTTTCTATGCTGGAATGGGTTGGACGGTTTGGTAAAAGAAGCTGGCAGGGCCAAGAGCTGTATTCGGTTCAGGGCTTGCTTTTTGCATGGTTTGTACACCTGGATGCCCTTCCTAACGCCGACCATTTTGCAGAATGTACTGGGTGCTTTTTACATGGCACCATCACCAGTATTTTTATGTATTCTTGTACTTATTTCAATCATTTGACTGTGGCCATGCTGGAGCACTGCCTTTTTAGTTGAACAAATCGACCCCAGGACTTTGTAAGCCTAGCACTTATTCTATGGGTTTCTTTTGCCAAACTGCTAAGTTATAGGGATGTAAACACACCAACATTGGTTAAGTGATGGTGGGAGGACAAAAACATACAAATACACACACACACACACACATGGGGCTTCTTTCAGTTTCCGTCTACCAAATCCACTGACCAGGCTTTGGTAAGCCCAAAGCTATAGTAGAAGACACTTGCCTAAGGTTGGTAAGCAAGCTATTTACCACACAGCCACTTCTGCACCTAGTAAAAGACACTTGGTCAAGGTGCCACGCAGTGAGACTGAACCCGGGACCATGTGGTTGGTAAGCAAGTTGCTTACCACACAGCCACTCTTGTGCCTAGTAAAAGGCACTTGGTCAAAGTGCTACACGATGGGATTGAACCCGGAACCATGTCAGGTGATAAGCAAGCTACGTATCACACAGCCACTCCTGCACTTATCCACACAGCCACTCATGTATTTATATATATCACAAACCAGTAGTTTGTAAATAATGTAGATGTTATAAATTCCGAGTTTAAAATGTAATATATAAACAGAAAAAGCCAAAAAGCATATATGTATATATATATATATGCATAAATAAGACATATATACAATATATATATATATA
>NC_068990.1:26671995-26675560 GCF_001194135.2 Octopus bimaculoides
TGTATGTATGTATTTTATATATGGAGTTATATACTGTAGAAATATCATGTTTATAATTCAAAGATATAAAGCGCTTCAATAATGGCATAAATAGCATTAGATCATTGGAAAGAAGAAAAAAAATCCTTGAAACACTTAAATTTTCATAAATGTAAATGAGACGTAAATAATAATGATAATAATAATAATAATAATAATAATAATAATAATAATAATAATAATAATAATAATAATAATAATGATAATAATAATAAAAATAATGATGATGATGATGATGATGATGATAATGATATAAGATGTGAGAAAATGGTTTTTAAAACGTAAAAGAATGAAAAAAAAAACTATTTTCTTCTAAAGAACTTCAATGGAAATGTTATCCACACCATTTTGAACAGTATCAATCGGAACCCATCAGTGAAAGATGATTTTTAAGAGACATCTCAAAGAGATCTTTAAGAAGCATCTTTAAGACATCTCGAATATCTCGTTGACAATATACCAGATATAACAAGTGACTTTTCCAGTTTATTCAAGATATTAATAATAGAAAGAAAATAACGACAATAATGATAATAATAAGGATAAAAATAAAAACAATAACAATAATAATAATAATAATAATAATATGAAACTTAATGAAAGTAGTAACAATTTTAATAATAGAAATGATAGTACTTTAATTTGCTGTAGCTTTTATATATATACATATATATACACACTCTCACACACACATGTATGTACATATGTATTTTTATACACATTTATGCATTCATTCATACATAGACACACCTGTAAATATTCTCAGTGTGTGTGTGTTTATAGGTAGCAAGATAAATAGCTAGACATATATATTGGCACAAACACAGATATGTAGATGTGTATGTATGCTTCTTTCTCTCACACACTTTCTCTCTCTAACTGCCTTCTCTCTCTCTCTCTCTCTCTCTCTCTCTCTCTCTCTGCATGTGTGTGTGTGTGTCTCTCTATATATATATTCTTGCAGTTTTTTTTTACATTTCATTTGTCAGATTATATGCTTTCCACTTCCAGCAACAAAATCCGCAGACACAATCCTTTCTGTACCACCCCGCATTCCATATATTCACCCACACAACCCATTCCCCACCCCACCCCCATATACACACTACAAACAAATCACTCACCCGCACACACACACACACACTCAAACATTCATATGAATACACACAAATAATAAACGTACCTAACACATCTGCCTCATACGGATATACAGGCATACACACATACAAAAGCACTGCTTACACTCCCAACTTATATGATCCATATACTCTTATGCTTACATATGGAATTCACGTGCATGTATATACCATCAAAGATTATGTATACATACATATATATATATATTATGATTGACCGTTGACTGAACACTATTCAATTTTTTTTCTCCGTGTTTTTCTCCTTGTCTCCGTATTCTTTCTGTTGAAGAGCGTAGCTCGAAACGTCAAAGACTTTCCGTATTCCCGAGCGTCATACTAATATATACTTTTGTTATTTACACCACCTGTCCTCGTCTGTTGTTATTATTTGTATATTCTCCCATATATATATATGTATATATATATATATATATATATACATCATACATTATAGACACAACTTGCACCTAGGACCAACACACATCATCTTACAAGTACATACATTACATATACATACTTTCATACTTTCATACATGCATACACACATACATTCATAGATAGATAGATAGATACATACATACATGCATACATGCATACAGGCAGGCAAACAGACAGTCTTTGTGTGTTGCATAGTATCTCCCAGACAGCACTTGGTAAACAACAGTAGTAAAAATAAATACATCAACTTAGTGCTGAAAAGTGAAGCAAACATTATCCTGCATTTTGAAAGTGAGCTCCTTAGGAAGCACTCTCTTCCTGGTGACCTCCCATACAACCCCAAATCAGCTGGACTAGCATACCTCAAAGAACATGTGGAAGAAGTGAAATGCTCAGCTTACCAAAAAAAGACCATGCATGGACTTGAAGAAGATAGTAACATTCTTCTTTACTCAAGGCACAAGGCCCGAAACTTTTTGGGGAGGGGGCCAGTCGATTGGATCAAATCAGTATGCAACTGGTATTTATTTTATCGACCCTGAAAGGATGAAAGACAAAGCTGATCTCGGCATAATTTGAACTCAGAATGTAAAGACACACGAAATACCGCTAAACATTTCACCTGGCATACCAACATTTCTGCTAGCTTGCTGCCTTAGAAGATGGTAACATTGACATGAAACGAAACCCATCTTGGACTTGTGACCACTACATCACATCACACTTGGAAGGCTAGGCGTTTGCAATCCAAGAGCAGGAGATTGCTATGAAATACCTAATCAACAGGAGACAACAAAACCCTTGGAGTTTCAAGATGCAATCGTAAATGTAGATTATGTCATATTTCTGTGGAAAGCATCACACATGTGATTAGCAGCTGCCCAAAAACTGTCATCAAAGTACCACCGCCTTATGCGACACAAAGGCAAACACACACACACATATTTATACACATGTATATTATAGGCTTCTTTCAGTTTCCGTCGACTGAATCCACTCACAAGGCTTTGGTTGACCTGAGGCTATAGTAGAAGACACTTGCCCAAGGTGCCTCATAGTGGGACCGAACACAGAACCATGTGGTTGGGAAGCAAGTTTCTTATCACACAGCCGTGCCTGTGCTTATTTGTGCATGTTTACATCTCATTAACTTAGTGGTTCATCAAAAGGGACTGATTGAATAAGTATCATACATCGAAAAAAGAATAGTGCTGCAGTGTATTTGAATAAACCTTTCAAGATGGTTGCCCCAGTATGGCCACAGTCCAATGATTAAAACAAGGAAAAGATAGATGATAAAACATTATGTAGACAATGTAGTTGAAACTTCATTATTGTTTATTAAAAATTAAAAAAAAAAAATGGTGAAATAGTCACAAATGGATTGGCAATGTCTGTAAGTGTCCTTGAGGAAGATTGGCCCAGGGTTAAAAAAAATAATAAAAACAAAGCAAAATATTTATTATTACATTGATATTCATCAATACAGCCATGGAATGGCATATTTTCTCACCAAACTGGCTGCAAATAATATTAATTATCTGATGGTGTTTATGAGGGAATAATAAACGAAGAAGGAATTGGTCAGGTTGCATTCGTTATATCCCACATCTGCAGTCACACTGGTGCCAAACAAATTAACGGTCCTTTGTGTGTGTTGTGTTCATTTGGCTGTCTCTTTCTCACTGTGTGTGTGTGTGTGTGTGTGTGAATGTATGTATGTATGTGTGTGTATATATATATATAGATAGATAGATATATCTGTGTGCGTATGTGTGTGAGTTTTCTATGGTGGCTCATGAAATGATGCTATATGTATTGAGGCATGTTTGGGCATTTATATGTATATGTGAATGTCAGTGCATATATAAATATATATATACATACATGCACACATATATATGCATACATAAGAATATATATGTATATATATATCTATATATATATATATA
>NC_068990.1:26675764-26678451 GCF_001194135.2 Octopus bimaculoides
ATATATATATATGTATATATATATAAACATATGCATGTGTGTGTGTATATGTATATATGTATATGTATAAATGATGTGTGTGTTTATATCATCATCATCATCATCATTTAACGTCCGCTTACCATGCTGGCATGGGTTGGACAGTTTGGCTGAAAACTGGTAAGCCAGGAAGCTGCACCAAGTTCTGTTCTGATTTGGCAACGTTTCTACAGCTGGATACCCTTCTTAACACCAACCACTCCAAGAATGTAGTGGGTGATTTTTCCCATGCCACTAGCATGGGTGCCAATAACCACTTGGCTTGACAGGTCAACATAAGCACGGTATACAGCCAAAGGTCTTGGTCATTTGTCATTGCCTCCATGAGGCCCAATGCTTGAACGGTGCTTTTTACATGCCACCAGCATGGGTGCCAATCAGATGCTACTGGCATCGGCCACAACTGTGATTTAACTTGATTTGACAGGTCTTTACAAGCACCGCATATCGCTCAACAATTGAAGGGTACTTTTAACGGCCCAGTAATGTGACATTGGCATTGCTATGATCTTACTTGGCTTGATGAATTCCTCTATTATCACCTGGAGGACTACGATGAACAAAAGGGGACAGGACCGATCCTTTGTGAACCCCTACTTCTACCAGGAATTCTTCACTATACTCTTTGTTAATCCTCACCTTACCAACAGCATTCCAGTACATGGCTTGTACAGCTCTCACTAACCACTCATCTATCCCTAGTTTTTGCATTGACCACCAGATAAGGGATCTGGGGATAAAGGAACACTAAAAAAAAAAAAGACAGTGAGCACTATACTAGCAGCGCAAGACCAAGCTTTGGCCACGATCTGGTTCGGGAGTCAACCTATGGAATGAGCAAGTGTCTCTGCTGTGCTGCGTCTGTAATAGGGCACATGAAACCATTGCCCATATCACAAATTAATGCCCTAGACTTGCCCAAAACCACTACAAGTTGTGGTGATATGATGAGGAAGCAAAACTGCACCATTGAAAACTGTGTGAAAAGTAGGAGCCAGAGAGAGACAAGACATGGTATAGGCACAGACTGCAAAGAGTGTTGGAGTTAAAAACTAGCAAAATTCTCTGGGACTTCCCAATCCAAAGAGATCAGGTGCCAGAGCATAACAGACAAGACCTAATGGTGGTGGACAAGGTGCATCACATACGCTATATAGTTGATGTTGCATGCCCCTTTGACCCACAAATAGTCAAGAAGGTAGGCAAAGAAATAGATAATACAACCCTCTTAAGTACAAAATAGCCCAGCTATGGAAAATGAAGAAGTTGAAGATAGTGCCAATTATTGCTGGGTCCACGGGGACAGTATCAGAAGGCACCAAGGGGAATATAAAGGAAATCAGAATAGAGTGCCCAGAAGAACTGTTACAAAAGGTTGGCCTCCTTGGCATGACGAGAATAATCAGGTAAGTATTAAATAGCTGAAAAGAACTGATAGCATGGTACTGTAGGCTGCAGGTAGTAAGCCCACTACACATGATAAAGAGAAATAATAATAATAATAATAATAATAATAATAATAATAATAAAAACTTTCAAAATACAAAGACCTCGAAATAGAGATAACTCGAATGTGGAATCTAAAAACAGAAACAATTCCTATCATAGTAGGTGCCTTAGGTATAATAAAAAAATATTCAGACAAATACATAACAAAAATAGCAGGACTTACAAATATATATAACATACAGAAAATTGCACTACTGGGTACTGCACACATTCTACGCAAAACACTTTCAATAGAGTAAACATAAGAGCACCACAGCAAACCACAGCACATACCCAAGGCGCACAGAGCTGCGCTCGGTAGTGAAGTGAAAGCACGTTATAAAAATAAAACTACTGAATAATAATAATAATAATAATAATAATGAAATTGGAATAGAGTGCCCAGCAGAACTGTTACAAAAGGTTCGCCTCCTTGGCACAGCCAAAATAATCAGGAAAGTATTAGCATGGTACCGTTGGCTGTGGGTAGTAAGCCCAGAACACATGAGAGACTCCAGGAGCTCCAAGAAAACCTGTGATAAAAAGAAATAATAATCTTGTTGGTGCCATCATGTCTTTTACTATTATTAATATTATCATCACCATGATTGTTATCATTATAATTATAATTATTAGTTTCATATGCTAATGTATTTTTAACATTGATTTTTTTATTTGTTCCATTTGTTTTTCATTGTATTTTGATTAATTTTCTTTTTTGTTCTATGTGTGTATATTCCTGTGTGCCTGTATACATGCGAGTGAGACTCTGTGTGTGTGTGTGTGTGTGTGTGTGTGTGTGTGTGTGTGTGTGTGTGTGTGTGCACGCAGAAAAACAGTTTGAAGATGAACAATAGATAAGTAAAGCAAATAAACAACTATAAAAATGCATAAAAATGATCTAAGTGTTTAATTATCAATAACAGTGAAAGTGTGTATGTGGGGGTGGGGATAGATTGGAGGGATGGCGGTGGAGGTAGAGGTGATTGTGTTAATGTCAGTAAGTAGTTAGTTGGAGACTGAAGCAAATATATTTGCACGCATGCATAAACATACGCTCACACATCATACATGAATACATACACGCACACCCAAACACACTCACACACACACACACACACACACATATATACATACGTGTGTGTATATACATCTATATA
>NC_068990.1:26680783-26682956 GCF_001194135.2 Octopus bimaculoides
TATATATATATATATATATATATGTATATATATATATATATTTATGCGTATACATACCTATATATGCAAGTGTGCATATGAATAAATACATATCTATATATGTTAATATATGTTAATATCTGTGTAATTGTGTGTATTGTGTGTGTTCGCCAGTGTAAGCTTGGGAGCCAAGATGAAATAGGAATAGAGAGAGAAACAGTTTGTCAGTCTCCAAAGTGCCGTGTATTTTCATCCGTTTTTCTCAAGCATCGTCACTTGTCACAATGTGAAGAAATTGGTAATGACAGGTGAGACGGGATGAGGAGGTGGGTTACATCCAAATGTAAATAGATATCAGAAATATGTGAAAGGGAAGGGACAATCTATACATACCTATGTGTGTGTGTATGAGAGTGTGGTGTGTGTGCATGTGTGTGAGTGCATATACATGTATATATATTCATGCATATATATTGATACACGCACACAGACAGACAGACAGACACACACACAGATACACATATATGCACACACAGATATACACACGTGTGTGTGTGTGTGTGTTAATAACACCTGTAAGGAGGTGCTTTATCCATTCACCAAAGTGAATGGAGCCTTGGCCAGGAGGAACTGATGTTGTCAGATGGTATCCATAGTTCATCAGGTGTTTCAACCCTGAACTGTAACACCCTCCTTTCAGTGGGTTAGCAGAGGTGGCCATATCACTGCTCTTCAATTCCTCCTGGCTTCCAGCTTAACTCTTCTCTCTTACACCAAAGCTAACAAGAGTCTCTTTCAGCTGCCTCTCCCATCCTGTGAACAGCCACCCTTTGCTCCTTACCTCTCATTCAAATTGCTATAAGAATCCTTCATGCCAACTGAGCAGAGAATCCCTTACAGCCAACCTTGACTGGGGAAAGCCACACCTGCCATCCCTTCTCCCTGCAATCCTGCAGAAGACTCTCATATCCGGCACACTTCCGTTCATGGGCCACATCACACCTCTCTTCCTGGGGAAGCTGCAGTCTCTTCCCTAAGTCAACTTTCATATCCCATGGCTGAGATCCATGCAGCAAGCTATGTATTGGTTTTGCTGACTTTACTGGTTTCTCTCCCTCTTTCATGAACTTTATTGCTGCTGTTGCCTTTCCCTGGTGATGATGTTTCTTGTGCCTTCCATGTGTTCTAGTGAAGCCAGCACTGTTTCTGCATCCACATGGGTTGCAGTTGTTACCGTAATATCATCCATGAAGCCCCTTGTTGGCTGCTGACAACAGCTTGATTCCATTCTTGGCCCTTGGGCTTCTCTATTATGGCATCATTATGCCCTATTATGGCACTATCTATATCTGCCTTGAGAAAGTGCTATGGCTGGCCCAAGGTTATAGTAGAAAACACTTGCCCAAGGTGCCATGCAGTGGAACTGAACCGGGAACCCTGTGGTTGGGAAGCAAGCTACTTAACACACAGCCACTCCTGCACCTATATATATATCTATTTATATATGTGTGTGTGTGTGTGTGTGTGTGTGTGTTTATGTCTGTATTCCCCCCACCCCTGCTTGACAACTGGTGTTGGCATGCCTACATCCCTGTAACCTAGCAGTTTGGCAAAAGAGTCTGACAGAATAAGTACCAGGCTTGAGTCGTAGGAGTGGTTGTGTGGTAAGTAGCATGCTTACCAACCACATGGTTCCGGGTTCAGTCCCACTGCGTGGCACCTTCGGCAAGTGTCTTCTACTATAGCCTCGGGCCGACCAAAGCCTTGTGAGTGGATTGGGTAGACGGAAACTGAAAGAAGCCCTTCGTATATATATATGTATGTGTGTTTGTGTGTCTGTGTTTGTCCCCCCAACATCGCCAGACAACCGATGCTGGTGCGTTTACGTCCCCCGTAACTTAGCGGTTCGGCAAAAGAGACCGATAGAATAAGTACTAGGCTTACAAAAGATTAAGTCCTAGGGTGATTTGCTTGACTAAAGGCGGTGCTCCAGCATGGCCACAGTCAAATGACTGAAACAAGTAAAAGAGTAAAAAAGAGAGTAAAGACAAAGCATCAAGTTTGGTTCCTTCCACTAAAATCCCTGAAGGTGGTGTCCCAGAATGACCACAGTCTGGTGACTGCAAAACAAAATTAAAGAATGTGATAATAGAAAAGGGCAGGATGGTCACAGCTGGAACGCCTTTCTCTGTAG
>NC_068990.1:26683390-26689043 GCF_001194135.2 Octopus bimaculoides
TGTGTGCACCGGTAAAAGCTTAGTGACTTTTAGCTATGCTCCACCTCTCTCCCTCTGTGTGTGAGTGTGTGTGTGTGTGTGTGTGTGTGTGTGTATGTATGTGTGCATATATATATATATATATATATATATATGTATGTATGTATGTATGTATTTATAGATAGATAGATAAATAGATAGATAGGTAGGTAAGTAGATAGATAGATAGATAGATAGATAAATAAGTAGATAGACAGATAGATGGATAGATAGATAGATAGATAGATAGATGGATAGATAGATAGATAAATAGAAAAATAGCTAGCTAGCTAGATAGATAGATAAATTGATAGGTAGATGGATGGATGGATGGATGGATAGATAGATAGATATAAATTAGTTAAAGGTTTCATTAAAATCTAGACAGTTCAACATATATCTATCTATCAATCTAGGTTGTCCCTCAGGACACCCCAACACTGTTTCCACATGTTTTCCCTATTTCTCTCGATCTTCCATAATGGTCCTCAGCTCCTGTACCCCTTCCATACAAGTATCCTCCAGCAAATTGTCGATAAAGGTCGTCTCCCTCCTTCCTTTCCTGGTTCTTCCTTCTGTTGGTTGCCAGAGCACTAGCTTGTTAGCAATTTCATCGGTGTATCTAATGCAGTATCCAGCTAGCCTCATCCTTCTATTCTGTGTCTTCAATGTTACTTTTGGTAGTCCCTGGTATAAATCGGCGTTTGTTGTATGACTCTTCCAGGAAACATCGAGTGCCGTTCTAAGCATCCTTGTATAACAACCATCCAACTGCTTCTTCAATGCTTTAGTGAGCGTCCATATTTCAGCCCCGTATAGAAGAACAGACTCCACTATTGTCAGAAACAACCCCGCTTTCAATTTCCTTGCTAACTTTGAACTCCATACCTTCCTCAATTTATGGCATGCACTCCAGCCAAGAGCTTTCCTTACTATGATATCTTTTTCAGTACTTTGTGTCCACGCACCAAGGTATTTGAAATTTTCAACTACCATCAGCAACTTACCATTTCTCACTTTCATTGACACAGTCATTTCATGGTTGAATACTTGCAGCTTTGTTTTCTCTGCATTACAGTACAATCCTACCTTCCCCGATTCCTGCCCTAATCTGCTCAGCACCTCCTGTGCCTGATCTGTCCTCTCTGTTAGTAATGCCAGGTCATCAGCGTAGTCTAGTTCAGTTACTGTTACTGCTTGATGCCGTCTACTTCTTTGCCTATGCAGTTTGAATCCCATTTCTTCTTCCTTGCCCTCGTACGTTCTACACATTACATAGTCCAGAACGATGGTGAAGAAATAAGGTGCTCGCGTGTTGCCTTGTAATACTCCGGCTTTGACTTCAAAGTATTCTGTCTCTCCATCAGAAATGATCACTTTTGATTCAGTATGTAGAGGAACGATGATGATACTTAAAGCATATGATATTCCATTAAGAATTCTGAGAACAATATGTCAGCTGTATGACATCAACATGTAGGATGCCAGAAATGGCTAGGTACAATAACAGGGTTCACAGTGGAGTAAAACAACCATGAGAGTATCATGCTTTTGTAGGATATTGTAGATATGTAAGTACCAAATCCAATTTAAACTGTAGATATGACTCAGGGCTGGTTCTAGGGGCAGTGTAGGTATAAAAAAGAACACAATTAGGGTTCGAAATTTACAGGAACCATGTGGCTTGGAAGCAAACTTCTTACCACACAGCCATGCCTGCACCTGAAGAGAATCTGGATGAAGATGATAGCCACAGCATCCCTCTATTTAGGTCATTGATTTAATACTTGTGGATTTATGTCAATACCTTGCCTATGTCTATTGCCATCTTCATTGGTGAGGGTCACAGTCTCTCCATCAATTCCTGCCTCTAGCAATGGTTGTGTGTTCAGCCAGAAGTGTTCCAATCCATTCTTTGATGATGTCTGACCATCATCTTCTCAGTGTCCTCTTTTTGCATATTCTTTTCAAAATTCGGCAACATACCTCAGCTAAAAATATAACTAAAAGTTTAGGGAGACGAATTATATTCAGGTTACCTGGCATCGCCTTGTGGCACACCAGTGTGCCACTGCATACTGGTTATGGATCACTGTTCTATTTTCACAACATCAACTTCTGTACATCACCATTTTGAGTTCAAGAACTCACAGTGCCGTTAACCTCGTTTCCATTGAATATAAGTGAGAATACAACATCGCCCCTGAATGGGATCCCAGTCCATTGTAGGGTTATTCATTTATAGCTGAGTGAACTGAAACAGAGTATAATGAAGTGTCTTGTTTAAGAACACAACACATTGCCCTGTCCAGGAATCGAAACCATGGTCTTGCAATTGCGAGTGTAACTCTGTAACCCCTTGGTAATGTACCTTCATTCTAGATACACAGTGGTTAGAAAAACGATGGGATGCTCAAAAATGGGATAGCTTTGATCACAGGTAAGTCCAGTCACAGTAAACCAATAACAAGATTATTACTAGGTGGACTTAGCTGTTCTGAGATAAGTGTCTTGGCACCAAATCTGATGCAGTGCCAGCGACAGGGTCTGAACTACTGTTCTGTCATTTTCTTGTCCTTTTGCTCAATATCTCCACTTATTTTCAGTTAAAATGACTGACCCTCCCTGATCCGTGTCTGTTGTGAGACAAAATCCTGCCAGGCATTTTAATCCGACTCAATAAAATTCCGTTATTGTTCCACTCTGCTGTCTTCGATGCTTGAAATATTTATTTCATCAAAATTCTAAATGGTAAAGATGCATGTGAGACATTGAAGATCATAGCAGCAAGTGTTTACCTGAAGGCTGAGAAATATTAAGTGCTTGGGAGATAAACTATCTTTACTAGTATGCGTGTGTGTATGAGTGTGAGTGTGTGTGCGTGCATGTATATATATATATATATATTGCACACACACTCACTATATGTATATATATATATATATATATATATATATATATATATACACACACACACATATATAGGCTTATATACATATACCTATATACCTACCCATCTCTCTCTCTCTCACTCTCTCTTTCTCTCTTGCTGCATACACACACACACACACACACACAAATATATGCACACACATACACATTTATGTATATGTTTGTATATGTGAATGCACGTGTGTGTGTGTGTAACCTCTTTCGATACGTTGCAACATAGCACATTAACATTAATATGAAATATATTTCTGAACTGTAAGACCTGAATATTATGCAATTATCTCATACTTTCTTGTGTACATATGCACACTGACTTGGTCTCTCATCCAACCATGCATCCATACACACATCCACACAAACATAATGTACAGATGCAGCTAGAAGTAATTGCATGCATATTTTGTAATTGAGTAAAACAGCTCTAATCTGGTAAAAACCAGATGTATTTTCATTATAAGTTTTGCACATGTACATATATATATAATATAATATAATATAATATAATAATAGTGAAATTGTTGTATACAGTGCTCAGGTACACTACAACTTGTCAAAAGTGCGTATAAAACATATGCAGTATTGTATAAATGTCTGGAAAGTGAACAGTGTATGAGTCAGATACATGCTTGCATGTGTATGGAGGGGAGAAAATCAGGTGTAGTGTTGGTGAATCTCAGGAAGCATGGAAGTTTTGAAGGATGCAGTGCTCCGACAACTAACAACTGATGCTGGCAGTTTGTTCCATACTTCAGCAACTCTTAGCGTGAAAAAGTGTTTCCGAAGGTCATGGGAGCTGTGCGGTTTTCTGACTTTGTAAACATGTCCATGGGTGTTAGACAGGTGGAATTTGAAAAGGTGCTCAGAGTTATTGTTAGTAAGATGGTTAATAATTTTTTGGGCGTCTGCCAAGTCAGCTGCCAGACGTCGGAGTTTCAATGTATCCATACCCAGAGAAGTAAGGCGTTCAGAATATGGCAAATGCCTGATGGAGGGTATTCTCTTGGTTGCACGTCGTTGAACGGTTTCCAGACGATTAATATCCTGGGCAAGATAGGGGTTCCAGCCCGGAGACGCAAATTCCAGGTGAGGCCACACCATAGCTATATAAAGCCTCAGATAGATAGCCGGAGAACTTCTCACAAAGGACTTGGTAAGTGATGCCAAGACATCCTCAGCCTTCTTGGCAATTTTAGCAATGTGTTTTATCCAACGCATATGGCTGTCAACAATAATGCCCAGGTCACATTCGCAAGAAGACTTTTTGAGATTAGTGTTGTAGAAGGAGTAAGCAGACGCTGGGTTTTTCCTCCCAAAATGCATAGTGGTACATTTGTGTGTGTATATACATATATATAAACGAGGGTGAGTCACAAAGTAATGCAATTTTGTTTAGGACAGGTATAATTACCAACACAGGAACATGTATCATACATCAAAATGAAGCTGGTCCTCTGTGGATCACATCCCTACTTCTCAACATAGTGACCGTTTCTCTCAATAGCAATGTTCCACCTTCGAATGAGAGCATGTATCCCTGTCCCGTAAAATTCTGTTGACTGTTCTTTGAGCCACTTCACTACAGTTTTCACTTCCTCGTCAGACTATCATCTCTTCGGCTCCACGAAAGAGGGTTTGAGAGGCAAACATTATTCCAGTGACGAAGAAGTGAAAACTGTATTGAAGAAGTGACTCAAAGAACAGTCAACAGAATGTTACGGGGCAGGGATACATGCTCTCTTTCGAAGGTGGAACATTGCTATTGAGAGAAACGGTGCTCCAGCATGGCTGCAGTCAATTGACTGAAACAAGTAAAAGAATATGTGTATAGAATGTTGGTAATGATGGGAGGTAGGAGGAGGAGAAGGCATAAGGTAGAAGAAAGGAAGTGGAGGAAAGAGCGAGAGAGAAAGAAAGGAAAACATGTAAGATTAATAGAGAGGTGATATTAGAGGGAGGGTGAGATCGAGGAAGAGGGTTAGAGAGGTAAAGAGAGAGTTGCACAATGTGGAAGGATGAGAAGATTAGCAGAGGAACAGAGAAATAGGTGGCGGTGGAGGTGGGGGAATGAGGACAGAATGAGTGAAAGAGGCGCAAAAGAGAGAGAGGGAGGGAAGGGTAAGTGGTAGAGACTGACATAGAAATAGAGAAAGGGAAGCAGAGAGAGATGGATATAGAGAGAAGAAGAGTTATATATATGTGTGAGTGTGTGTGGGGGGGTATGTATATATATGTATGTGTGTATATATACACATATATGTGTGTGTTTGTATGTATATATGTCTATATATATGTACATACACACAAATACATATATATATATACATATATATCTATATCTATCTATCTATATATATATATATATAGGTATATATACATATGTATTTAAACACAAATACATATGTATATATACATATATATCTAGATAAATTTGTCCAACCCATGCTAGCATGGAAAGCAGACGTTAAACGATGATGATGATGATGATGATAAATATATATGTATATACACACATGCACATAAATATGTATGTGTGTATATATATATGTCCTCCTGGGGCTAAAAGCAACAGTAACATCCACCCCTAGGGGTCAGCCACACTTAAGTGGCAATATACTACACTTTATCATGCAGTTACTGTTAATACTTCATTTAGAGAATTAACATTGCTTATATATATATATAT
>NC_068990.1:26690855-26691999 GCF_001194135.2 Octopus bimaculoides
ATATAATTTAGAGAAGAACCACCATGGTGCAACTCGCACGAAGAAGGAGATCAGACATCATCAAGAAAAGTGTACTATACAAAACTAGTTTAAAAATCTAAAAAATCCAAGGGAGAAATTATAATACATAAAATCTATGAAATATTGGACTAAGAATTAAAATCGGTTACGTTTAAGAAACGAAAGTGGGAGAAAGACTACGCGCGTTTCATGGCCATATAACAGTGGGAAATATCTGATCAATCTACAATGAATCGAACAAAATAAATACCACGCAATATGAGGACACTCTTCAGGTCCGGTAACTTCAAAAAACGTATCTGAAATTTAAAAATGTATAAAATAAGAAAAGTATAAAAATCTGTCCGTTTAAGTAACATTTAGTACAAAGGAAATTGTCAAGGTTTTATAATACAACACATCAAATAGCAATAAATATCTGTCAAATTTAAGGCATAAAACGTCAATTAGGGAGATAAAATCTGTAGATAAGGAAAAGGAAACATATATAACGAAAGTGTGATTAGCTATTAAAGGGGGAAAAACGTGCAAGAATATAAGGGAAAAAGCAATATCACTTAACTTAACGAGGAAACTTGGTTGAATTTTCGTTAGCTGAAATATGTTTGTGACATATTTCCATTGTTAAAAGGCAAATACACTGCAGTTACCATGGAGAATATATCTCTCTTATAGTAGAATGATGTGAAGACACCTGGTTCATTCAGCGTCACCATCGATGTCTGGGATTCACCATAGATGGTGACACTGAATGAACCAGGTGTCTTCACATCTTTTTACTATAAGAGAGATATATTCTCCATGGTAACTGCAGTGTATTTGCCTTTTAACAGTTGAAATATATCACTAACGTATTTCACCTAACCTAAATTCTGCTTATGCCTAAGTACTACTTAGCATTAACATGTCATCATATGTATATATATGGAAGGTTTGGAGGTGATGTACAGGAATTATATAGTAGAAAAAAATTGAAGGTACCCGAAATCTGGATGGTTGTACATTTACAAATTTTTATTAATATGTCACAGATTTTATAAATCATATAAAGCGCTTGTCACCTAGTCTTGTAGGATTTTCAAATATATATATATATATATATATATATATATATATATATATA
>NC_068990.1:26692170-26693779 GCF_001194135.2 Octopus bimaculoides
TTTACAAGTGGAAGAGTACTGTGTTTGTTGACCAGTTTCGCTTTCACTAATCGTGACATTCAAATTATTGTAATTTCGTATTTTCTTAAGAAAATGTTAGTCCATGTTGTGAATGGGAGTTTGTGAGTGAAATGAATCAACAAGTAGAAAAATCTAAGGGGAAGTAATTGGTGATCATTATAATTCGGGACAGGGGAGGTAACTGCTCATATTTTAGGGAGAGGATAAATAAATATACTCAAAATCCAAAGTAGTGAGATGATGTATTTTCAGTGATGAGTATGTGAACATGAATTAAAATGTATGCTGTGACCAAAGTTAGTTATGCGTTCATATTTAGGCGTGTTCTGTATTTTTCGATAAATAAATTTTCTTTATTTAAATGTTCTTGTACAGAAATTGGTTCTTTGCATTGGTAGATGTTGAGGTTTATATCATTTAGTATTGATTTAAATTCCAAAAATTTATCGATGGTCTGTCTCATTCCAAATGTTAAAGCAGTCATCCAGATATCTTTTCTAGTTTCTCTTATATACTGGTGAAATGGTTGTCCATATTTTTGCCGTGAAACTTCATATATGGCGAATTCACTGCCAAAATATAGACTTCCATTTCACCAGTATATAAGAGAAAACTAGAAAAAAATATCTGGATGACTGCTCTATCATTTGGAAAGAAACCATTGATAGACTTTTGGAATTTAAATCAATACTAAATAATATAAACCCTAACATTCAATTTACAATGGAATACAGCGAAGAACAACTCTTTTTCTTTAACATTATGATAAAATAAGGCAACAACCAACTTGTAATTGACATTTATCATAAACCAATGGACTCAAAACAAAATCTTCTTTTTAACTCATGTCACCTGAAACACATGAAAAGAAATATCCACTTTAATTTAGCAAAAAGGATTTAAGACCGCAGAACAACACTAACTGAGAGACACTATTCATCCTCACCTGTAGACAATGGAATTGAGCATGCCAAAAAATTAGGCATTAAAACACTAAGGGAAACAAAATGTAACACCACGCTACATCTCAAAACATCATCATCATCGTTTAACGTCCGCTTTCCATGCTGGCATGGGTTGGACGGTTTGACTGGGGATTGGTGAGCCAGAAGGCTGCACCAAGCTCAATCTGATCTGGTAAAGCTTCTACAGCTGGATGCCCTTCCTAACTCCAACCACTCTGAGAGTGTAGTGGGTGTTTTGTATGTCACCGACACGAGGGTCAGTCAAGCAGTTCTGGCAACGACCATGCTCAAAAGGTGTTTTTTTGCATGCTACCTGCACGGGAGCCAGTCCGGCAGCACTGGCAATGACCACGCTCGAATGTTGTTCTTCATGTGCCACCGTATATATCAACTCACAACCCTAGAAACAATGAAGCATACAACACTATTGTGCAAGATCTACCTATGCTTGCAAGGGATCCAAAAATGAACAACATTCTGAAAACATAAATTCATCAGATGCAAACACAAACACATGCAAACACAAACACATGCAAACACAAACACACACACGCACACACAAACACACACACACACACACACACACACACACACACACACACACACACACACACACACACACA
>NC_068990.1:26694509-26704140 GCF_001194135.2 Octopus bimaculoides
CTACTACTACTACTACTACTACTACTACTACTACTACTACTACTATTGCTGTTGCTACTGCTGCTACTACTGCTACTGCTGCTACTACTAGTGCGACTAGTACTGCTGCTTCTACTACTACTACTACTACTACTACTACTACTACTACTACTACTACTATTGCTGTTGCTACTGCTGCTACTACTGCTACTGCTGCTACTACTACTGCGACTAGTACTGCTGCCACTACTACTTCTACTACGACTAGTACTGCTGCTACTACTACTACTGCTGCTTTTGCTGCTGCTACGACGACCCCCCCACCACGACCACGACCACCTCCATCACAAAAGAAGGAAATAAATACTAATTTAAAAAGAAAAAACAAATACTCAAAAAGACATGGTTTGCCCCTGGTAGGAAATATGTCATCCAAGGGGAAATAATTTCTTTTCAGACATATTTGAAGATTCTGTATATTTAATTTTTAACTTAAACATCTTTAAATTCCTTTTTTTTCACACAAAATAAGTTGCAGTCATAGCATGTTGTCAACTTAATGTGACAGTCCTATAAAAGGGAAGAATGCTACTGTTATTTAGCCCAAGGAAACACCATTTCCTGTTGGCCTTGACACATTTCCTATGTCCTTATGTTTACAAAGTGGAGACAAGCACCTCCACCCAGCAAAGCCAGCATCCAGGAAATGTGTCGAGGCTAACAGGAAACAGTGTTTCCTAGGGCTAACAACAGTAGCATTCTTCCCTTTCATGGGAATGTCACATTAAGTTGACAACATACTATCACTTTATCGTGCTGCTACTGCATAAATCTCTCTGAGAGATTTAGAAATATATTATTTCCAAAATAAGGTGAAATTCTTAATTTTTTTCTCTTGTGGTTTTGGTAACCATGCATAGCACTACTTCATCCGCCTTGGGAATTAGTAGCACAGTATAACTCAAGATGCAAGTTAATTATGTGAAGTTAAATTCAGCCTTCTATGAAGATACAAATTAAGAAGGAAGACAGAAGACAAGAAACAGAATCATGGTTCAAAAGACACATTACATGTTTTTCTTCTTTTTTCATTCTAATTCGTTTGCTGTTTAGGAATAGGGAAAGAAGGAGAGAGAGTGGGAAGTTCTAACATCAAAATAAGATATTACCAGGACATCTCAGCTTTGCAAAAAGTCCTCTGGTAAGCTACATGTAATGTAATTGCCACAAGCTAGTCTGCTCTTTTAGGGTGCCAAAAGCAATACCAAAACTGAAAGCAAAATTATTCTTCATGTTGATTTTATTTTAACCCCTCATGTGCAGAGTCATTACCATATGGGCAGGTGTGGGATGAAGTGACCAGTCACAAAGACACAGGAAAAAAGCCACAGTTAATTTATGGTGACTGGTAACAAAGTCAGAGGAAAAAAGTTACAGAAAAAAAGTCAAATTAATTTACGGTGGCAGGTAATGAAGTCACAGGAAAATATTCACAGGGAATAAGTCACAATTAATTCATGGTGGCTAGCAATAATGTCATAGGAAAAAAGCCACAGTTAATTTATGGTGGCAGGTAATAAATTCACAGGAAAATAATCACAGTAAATTTATGGTGACTGGTAATGAAGTCACAGGAAAAATGTCACAATTAGTTTATTGTGACCAGCAGTAAAGTCACAGGAGAAAAGTCATAGGAAAAAAGTCACAAATTTATGGTTGCAGGTAATAAAGTCATGGGAAAAAGTCACAATTTATGGTGACTGGTAATAAAGTCACAGGAAAAAAGTCATAGGAAAAAAGTCACAATTAATTTATTGTGGCCAGCAATAAAATCACAGGGAAAAAGGCACAATTAATTAATTGTGGCCAGCAATAATGTCACAAGAAAAAAATCACAATTAATTTATTGTGGCCTGCAATAATGTCATAGAAAAAAGTCACAATTAATTTAGTGTGGCCAACAATAAAAGCACAGGAAAAAGTCAAAATTAATTTATTGTGGCCAGCAATAAAGTCGCAGCAAAAAAAGGCACAATTAATTTATTGTGGCCAGCAATAAAGTCACAGGAAAAAAGTCAAAATTAATTTATTGTGGCCTGCAATAAAGTCACAGAAAAAAGTCACAATAAATTTATTGTGGCCAGCAATAAAGTCACTGGAAAAAAGTCACAAGGAAAACGTCACAATTAATTTATTGTGGCCAGCAATAAAGTCACAGGAAAAGCGTCACAATTAATTTATCGTGGCCAGCAATAAAGTCACAGGAAAAACGTCACAATTAATTTATTGTGGCCAGCAATAAAGTCACAAGGAAAAAGTCACAATAAAATTATTGTGGCCAGCAATAAAGTCACAATTAATTTATTGTGGCCAGCAATAAAGTCACAGGAGAAAAGTCACAATTAATTTATTGTGGCCTGCAATAAAGTCACAGGAAAAAAATCAAAATAAATTTATTATGGCCAGCAATAAGGTCACAGGAAAAACTCACAATTAATACATTTTAGCCAGCAATAAAGTCACAGCAAAAAACGTCTCAATTAATTTATTGTGACCAGCAATAAAGTCACAGGAAAAAACGTCACAATTAATATATTTTAGCCACCAATAAAGTCACAGGAAAAAAGTTACAATTAGTTTATTGTGGCCAGCAATAAAGTCATAGGAAAAAACGTCACAATTAATTTATTGTGGTCAGCAATAAAGTCACACGAAAAAAATCACAATTAATTTATTGTGGCTTGCAATAAAAGCACAGGAAAAAAGTCACAATTAATTTATTGTGGTCTGCAATGAAACCACAAGAAAAAAGTCACAATTAATTTAATATGGCCAGCAATAATGTCACAGGAAAAAAGTCACAATTAATTTATTGTGGCCAGCAATAATGTCATAGAAAAAAGTCACAATTAATTTAGTGTGGCCAACAATAAAAGCACAGCAAAAAGTCAAAATTAATTTATTGTGGCCAGCAATAAAGTCGCAGGAAAAAAAGACACAATTAATTTATTTTGGCCAGCAATAAAGTCACAGCAAAAAAGTCACAATCAATTTATTGTGGCCAGCAACAATGTCACAAAAAAAGTCACGGCAAAAAGTCACAAGTAGTTTATTGTGGCCAGAAATAAAGTCACAGGAAAATAGTCACAATTAATTTATTGTGGCCTGCAATAAAGTCACAGCAAGAAAGTCACAATTAATTTATTGTGGCCGGCAATAAAAAGTCACAGGAAGAAGTCACAATTAATTAATTGTGGCCTGCAAAAAATCACAGGAAAAAAGTCACGATTAATTTATTGTGGCCAGCAATAATGTCACAGGAAAAAAGTCACTAGAAAAAGTCACAAGTAGTTTATTGTGGCCTGCAATAAAGTCACAGGAAAAAAGTCACAATTAATTTATTGTGGCCTGCAATAAAGTCAAAGGAAAAAAGTCACAATTAATTTATTGTGGCCAGCAATAAGGTCACAGGAAAAAAGTCGCAATTAATTTATTGTGACCAACAATAAAGTCACAGGAAAAGTCGCAATTAATATATTTTAGCCACCAATAAAGTCACAGGAAAAAACGTCACAATTAATTTATTGTGGCCAACAATAATGTCATAGAAAAAAAGTCACGGGAAAAAGTCACAAGTAGCTTATTGTGGCCAGCATAAAATCACAGGAAAAAACGTCACAATTAATTTATTGTGGCCTGCAATAAAGTCAAAGGAAAAAAGTCACAATTAATTTATTGTGGCCTGCAATAAAGTCACAGGAAAAAGTCACAATTAATTTATTGTGGACAGCAATAAACTCACAGGAAAAAAGTTACAATTAGTTTATTGTGGCCAGCAATAAGGTCACAGGAAAAAAGTCACAATTTATTTATTGTGGCCAGCAATAAATTCACAGGAAGAAAGTCACAATTAATTTATTGTGGCCAGCAATAAAGTCACAGGAAAAAGTCACAATTTATTGTGGCCAGCAATAAAGTCACAAGGAAAAAGTTACAGGAAAAAAGTCACAATTAATTTATTGTGGCCAGCAATAAAGTCACAGGAAAAAGTCACAGGGAAAAAGTCAATTAATTTATTACTTCCATTGTGTTGCAAGACAATCTTGAAACTCCTTTTGGAGCAACCAATGAATAGCCTCCCTTTCGAGGGATTGTTCTCGATCTCAAAATAGCTTAGCATTTTTGCAATATTACAGCAAAACACCATTCATTCATCCTCAGCAAAGAATGGTAACAGCTCATGTTCCCTGTGATGACACTAAGAGAAGAAGGTTCCTGGTAACAAAAGCTTTTCCATATTTAGCATAGAACCAAGAAGTTCCACTGCATCCTTTGGTAGATTCAAATCTCCCACCAAATCACTGAGCCCTTCCTGTGTAAATAACTGCAGACTTTTGATTTTGCCAGGAGAGTAATCATTACCTTCTTCACATTTGTTTTCTTCATCATTATCTGATGTAACATACTATAAAACAAATGGGGTGGGGTGAGAGAGGAACTGGAATGTCAACCCCATGTGCAATAGACCATATAGCCAAGGGAATACTATTATACTTTATCTGATATTTATTTTTTGCACTAGACTCATCAACTGTAGTAATGCAAAAATAACAATCATCACCGTGGTTACTTGGCTCTCGCCACACCATTGGTATTCCAAAAGTCATGTTTTTTCTTACTGGCTTTCCAGAGTCTCAGCCCCTCCACGCAAGTGTAACAGACTTTGTGTAAAGTCCAAGGTTTATCTTCACTACCAAAATAAGTGAAATTTAGCTTTCGTACAAAATCGGTTATATTTTGTCTCTGCTTAATGACAACATACCTGCGACAAATGTAGCAAGATACATCTGGATTGTTCACACCCTTACGTCTGTAATTTTAAGTGGAGTTTATATGCAAAAATCACTGTTGACTGACCTCTAGAACTACTAAAACAACACTAAATCATCCATTAGCAATCATGTACAGAGCTTTTGAAGGTCATGTCATCTGTCAGAGTTGCCAACAACTGTTTAATAAACTTTATATTGACTGCTATTCTACCTTTACTAATATTAGGTCAGCATTGGTTTATAGCAATCTATTTTGTTGAGCAAAATAAATCAGATAATCACTGTCATCTGATTCTCTGATACCATAATACAGGAAAAAAAAACAGTTTTATTACAGAAAAACTAGATGTGATGGAGAAAATCTAATAACAGATCTGCAACCAACGTAAAAAATTGCTTTAAAAAATTATGTAGACATTTAAACATAAAAAATCATGGTGACTTGTGTAATTGGGGATGGCTTGGTCATTGAATTCTTTGTGTCGATTAACAATCGACGGGAAGATGAGCTGCTAAGGATCACACTATCTCAAAATGTGTACGGATGTGATTGGGGACTACGTGCTGACTTGTATTCTCACCAAAACCTCAAACTCATTGCTTTGAGCCAGCTCAACCCACTCCAGGTGAATACCACTGCAAGTACAAGTAAGCTGTGTAATGGGACTGAACCTGAAACCATGTGATTGTAAAGCAAGCTTCTTAACCACACAGCCACGCCTGCATCTATGTATATACCCTGTTATTGTTCCTGCTATCTCCATTATTGCCGTAGACATTAAGTTAGTATGACTATTTTCTATCAAAAAGACATTCTATTTTTCCTTATGAAATATTTACATTCTGCAGCGTAATCATTTTGCTTTTATTTTCTTCCTTTTTCACTGATCTGTTGTATTCAGTTAAGTTACTAAAGGAGCGATATCGTTCTGGCTTGTAGCCATCTTGGGTTGTATGTAAACACACATAAAATATACTTTAAACATCTAAAACTGACAAACTACGTTTCTCACCTGCTGTTTCTATGGAAGCCCAAGGTATCTCAGAAATGTTCTCTGAAGAAAATAAATAAAAATAAATGTGTTCCTTTTTCTTTTCTTCAGTTAGGTTTGGTAAAAATCCAAATTCTGAAAAATGATTAGTCACATGTTAACTTATCTCAAAGACAAATAATAATAATAATCATAATAATAATAATAATAATAATAATAATAATAATAATCATAATAATCATAATAATGATAATAATAATAATAATAATAATATGGGAGGTTAAGCAGTTGTGGTCGATGAAAAAGATGGTAGTAGTACCAATAATTGTCGGAGCCCTGGGAACAGTGAGTAAAAATCTTGAGAAGTACATGGAACAAATAAAAGCTGCAATAAGGGTGGAGCACTTGCAGAAAACAGCACTGCTTGGAACCACTCGAATACTCCAGAAGGTGCTCGAAAAATAAGAGGTGTTACTTTTGTTCACTGGTAGCGAACAATTGGCACTGTAGTACATCTCCAGCATTATATAAAAACAATTAATAATAATAATAATAATAATAATAATAATAATAATAATAATAATAATGATAATAATAACGATAAAAGGTTATCCCTATTGTTATCGGAGCATTGGGTTCAATACCCCCCAATCTGAAAAAAAAACATCTGAAAATCTTAGAAATACCCTACAATCTAGATATATTACAAAAGTTGGCATTTCTTGGAACTGCACGCATATTGCGTAAAGTACTGTCTGTCTGAGGTCCTTGTTGTGACATGACAGACAGTACAAACCCTCAGGAGACACAATATCTTCAATATTATATACTGTGCAACGTCTATAATAATAATAATAATAATAATAATAATAATAATAATAATAATAATAATAATAAAAAAAAAATGCTTTCTAATTGATGTATCAATACCAGCAGATGACAACGTTTCTCTAAAAGAAATGGAAAAACTTTCAAAATACAAAGACCTGGAAATAGAGATAACTCGAATGTGGAATCTAAAAACAGAAACAATTCCTATCATAGTAGGTGCCTTAGGTATAATAAAAAAATATTCAGACAAATACATAACAAAAATAGCAGGACTTACAAATATATATAACATACAGAAAATTGCACTACTGGGTACTGCACACATCCTACGCAAAACACTTTCAATACAGTAAACATAAGAGCACCACAGCAAACCACAGCACATACCCAAGGCGCACAGAGCTGCGCTCGGTAGTGAAGTGAAAGCACATTATAAAAATAAAACTACTGAATAATAATAATAATAATAATAATAATAATAATAAATGCCCTGATGCAGTACCAGGCAGTGGCTCTCATAGCTTCTGATCTTAATTGATTGGAAGTGTTATCATGTACATTGTTTTGTCTTGGTATAAAAGATGGGCTACAGCAAATATTCTGCTCAATACTACAGATTTGCTTGTCATTTGAATATGTCCCTTGATGGCTGACAATATGTGCATTTCTAATCATGAGCAGAAGTAGTGGGGGCTCATCATATTGATGTGTTGAGAGGAATACTTTGGGGTTTAGATAATTCACCTTTGGAAACATGAGTGTCTCGTTCAATATCCTTAAACACACCTTATTCAGGGACCTTTTGAGTGGAATGGGTTACTTTATTATCTCCCCTTCTTCTTAGCACTCCTGTGTGACCCCTCTATCCGGCATTCTCCATGATGGATCGCTAGCCACTATGCATTCTTTATTTTCTCTCCTTGTTCCTTTCTGTGGTTAGGGCATTTGACTCACGATTGTAAGGTCGTGAGTTCAATTCCCATCGGCACACTGTCCTTGAGCAAGACACTTTAGTCGAGCAAATCGACCCCAGGACTTATTCTTTGTAAGCCTAGTACTTATTCTGTAGGTCTCTTTTGCCAAACCGCTAAGTTACAGGGACATAAACACACCAGCATCGGTTGTCAAGCGATGTTGGGGGAAAAAACACAGATATACAAACACACATATATATATAATGTACATATACACGACGGGCTTCTTTCAGTTTCCGTCTGCCAAATCCACTCACAAGGCTTTGGTCGGCCTGAGGCTATAGTAGAAGATACTTTCCCAAGTTGCCACACAGTGGGACTGAACTCAGAACCATGTGGTTGGTAAGCAAGCTATTTACCACACAGCCACTCCTGCACCTACCTACCTACCTACCTACCTACCTACATACATACATACATACATACATACATACATATACATATGCTAGACTACCTGTGATCTGTTGGGTCACCAGGAAAGACTGAGTTTCCCAGCTATGGAGTTTTGTTTCGTGTTTTTTTTCCTTTCCTGGTTATTTTGCATGCTTTCAATGAATGTGACATCGAAAGCATGCATAAACGACTCCTTCCCCAGAAATGGAAAGATTTGGCTGCTATTTCTTGCACGCCCAGCTTCCACGTAACAGGTAATTTGGGTCCTTTATCGCAAATAGCTGTTACGTGGTAGCACGGCATGCTAGACATAGCAGTCAAATCTTTGACAGTGAGGTACATTGAATGCACTCAAAAAGAAACCTCTGGAAAAAAAAACTATTTCACACCAAAGTTACAACCAGGTCTTTTACGAAATATTTACTGTATTTTTAGAGTCATTTTCACTTAGAAATATTTTCCCTATCATAACGTGTCTAATGGAAAGGTTAGAGTTTCTCCCCTTTCAGGATTAAGTTATTCTCAGAGTATTTTCCCATTATGTACCGTTTTGGGTATTTATACTCTCAAAACCCCAAATATCTAATAACCAATGGTCCTATTTATGCAAAACTTGTTTTATTCCATTTGTATTCACATTTCAAGGGCACTTTACTGTCAAAATATTTCCCATCATGAACCAGTTTGGCTGTGTAATATTGCAGACAAGCAAGCAAGCAAGATTGAAGTTCATTTTTAATGTAAGGTGTCTGTATAGCTTTCGAATGATGCCACCTTGCTGCCTAGGTCAGCAGGCCAAGTTTCAGCTTCATTAGAAGGCTAGTCCATCACAAGGTAGCCAATTTACAGCTGAGTGGACTAGGAATCGAACCAACCATGTATTGATTGTGAGTACAATCCCCTAACCACTAGGCCATGTGCCTTCACACTTAATTTATATATATATATATAGATATAGATATAGACACATACACACAGAAACACAAATACATAGATATATGTTAGTTTATACAAACGTACACACACACATATTTAATTGCCACCACCATGTCTCCTACAACTGTTCATTTTACAAACTTTGGTGAAAGCCAGGCTCTCTGGAGACAAATTACAAACCAATTGCAGAGGAAGACAGCAGCTATACAATTTTAAAGAATTTTATAGAATTCTCACTCAGTAATAAATTGAAACACTCTGATGGCATCGAGAAACATTAAGAGACAATTGTGACATAATTAGAATTTCTAAATCCTTTACGCTACAGACAACGGGTCTAATTATACATATATATATATCTATATATACACACTCACAGGTACACACACAAAAACACACATGCACAAACACAGACACGCATACATACACATTCGCACACACAAACACATTCACACACAGAGATATAAGTATACACACACATAACTATATATGGTAATATCCATATATTTATATATTTATACATGTGTGCATATGTGTGTGTGTATACAGGTATATGTATCTATATTGTTTTTTGTATATAGAATACAGCTTTTTTCAAGACATTCCAACAAGCAAGGTGTACTTATATTATATATATACATATATATATATATATATGTATATATATATATATATATGTATAGATATATGTATG
>NC_068990.1:26704295-26705278 GCF_001194135.2 Octopus bimaculoides
TATATATATATATGTATGTATATATATTTGTATATATATATATATATATATATATATATTTATGTTTATATACATATTTATATATATATGTATATATATATATATATATAGAGAGAGAGAGAGAGAGAGAAAGAGACAGAGAGGGAGGGCATTACATGTATATATATAAATGGTGTGTGTATCTGTGATTATTTTTTATATATACATATACAATATATGAATGCATTTACAAATATATATGCATATATTTACGCATACATGCAAATATATACATACACATACATATACATATATACATACACACATATATATGTATGTATATACATACATATATGTAAGTATATACATATATACATATATATGCATATACATATATCTATATCTATCTATCAATCTATACATATATATATACAAGTATATTTACACACGCATATGCACACACACACACACACACACATATCTACATATGCATATAAATAGTATACCAATTAAGAAATGTATGCATATATACTGTAATGCAAGCATATATATGGCTGTGTGTTTATGCAGATGAGTTTGTATGTGTATAAATATTTCTATGCTTGTGTACATACATTCTCTACAGACATATTCAAGATAAAACCACCCCCAAAAACAAAAAGGCCATTTGTTTTCAATAAATTACATATGTGCATGTATATACATATATTATATATATATACATGTATAGGCATATATATACGTACATATATATATGTATGCATGTATTTGTGTATAGGTATGTATGTATATGTATGGGGAATGTACCTCTATAGAAATAGATGTGTTTGTCACTGTATTAAAAGAAACTTCGCCCATTGATCATCTCTATTAAGTTTTTCATAAATTCGCTTCATTCTTTCAAACTTTTCTATGTGTTTCTCCATCTACAGATATATGTAACTATGTACATATAAGGAAAATAGACAGATCTCATTTTATGCCTTGATATATATATATATATA
>NC_068990.1:26705559-26710777 GCF_001194135.2 Octopus bimaculoides
ATATATATATATATATATATACATATATATACATACATATATATACATATGTGTGTGTGTGTATGTATATATGTTAAGACATTTACATATGCACGCAAATAAATGTGGTTTATACCTACACAGATATTATACAACACACACATATATATATATATATATATATATATATACATACACTCTAGCAATTAATTGTTCATCTTTATGTGCAATACAAGTCGTTGCAGAAAAGTTTCCATTAAACATAACAATATTTCTTTAAATTAGACTTATGGGCGAAAATATACATTTTTCATTTCTTCTCACACATACAAACAGACAGACAGACACACAGACACACGCATGTATGAATATATATATGTGCGCGCATGCATGTGTGTGTGTATAAGTATGTATGTTCTTTAATCTCGTTTTAGTTATGCGATGTTTTGTCATATTGGATCTAACTGCTAAAAAGTGGAATAATGCTCCAATAAAAAAAAAATATATATATTAAAAAAATAAGATGGAAATTCAAAGAGGAACTATATTGAAAATATGAAATTATAGACGAAGAAATATTAGAAAAAATATTCCAAGTCTGTTGGTGTGTGTGTGTGTATACATACATACATACATACATACATACATACATACATACATACATACATATATACATATATACATACATGTACATGCAGTATATATGTGTGTATATGTATATGCGCATTTGTGTGGATAGAGATATATAATATTAAGTCTACTAAAAGAAAACAAACTGCAGCAATTTTACACTATGTTATGTTAGACATAAAAGTCTATTTCTTCTGCATGCTGTAGTCTAAGATTAACTAGATTTGGTTATTCTTAAGAAAGAAATGAAAGGAAAAAGTACCGCTCGTATATATATGCAGATATGCATGCATACGAGCATACAAATCTGTTTACACACTTACACAGCAACAGATACATCAACACACACACACACACACACACACACACACACACACACTTACATATACATGTACAGAGATTTACATTTTGAACAAACCAGATTTAATGATCTACAACAGAGAAAAGAAGAATATCTCTCCATGGAAGATGGAATGTGTTGGCTAGTAGATTCTAACAGAATGGGGAAAATTACTGCAGAACCAAGCATCCATGATCAATCTCTTGTGAAATCTGCTGTTAATCTGTCTGGAATTTGGTGTTTGATTCTACCAATAATTACTGGAGCTCATGGTTACAGGAATCATTGCTCAGTCTCGTCTTTGAGCAGAAATAATATACATAATCGGAAGATTAAAGCTGTGAAAGGCCCTGATAGAATATGTTAAACATTTAGTAACATACCTATTCTCATTTGCATGTATACATACATACATATATAGATATATAAATATGCATGAGTATATATACATAGATACATGCACACATTCATAGATATATACATGTACAAATATATATATAAATGCTGTATATATATATATATATATATATATATGTATGTGTGTGTATTCATATATATACATGCATGTATATATGATTGATTGCTAGGCACTAAATCACTTTTATTTTCTCTCCCTGTTTATTTCTATGTTTCTTTCTACTGAAGAGCATAGGCTCGAAACGTAAAAGACTTTCTCACTTCCTGAGCGTTAAACTAATACATCTGTTTGTTGTTTACACACCAACAGAGACGCAGAGCTTGATTGGTGCCATGAATGTGTGAGGGAAAGGGAGCCACCAGTGGGGTCAGAACACAGTCAAGGTATAATAGAATACCCCTTTTACTTATCGTGTCATTCCTGAGACCATCTCACAAACTGCAATGCCCTGTATAGCTTTTAAACAAGGGACAACAGTTTCTCTTCACCCCTGGAGATCTCTGGAGGGCCTTATACACCTCAACTTTCTGTGATTTTTGTCTTCCACACTCATCCTCTCCATCTTCAAAAGTCATCCCTGTAAGTGTACGGCCCGTATGTATTACTGTTTATCACACACATACGCATCTGTAAATCCTTATGGTACATATGTATTAGTATCTATGAAACCGATGGTACACAGCTGTAGCAATGAATTCTAAAGTACAAATATATATATGCGTATTAGTTCCATTTGTGTGTGTCTACATTTGGTCGAATGTGTTGTGTACAGTTTATGCATAAACTGCATATATCACTGCATACATTAGATGCATTATATGCTCAATCCTTCCACTAACGAAGATCACATTTTCCCCTTCAGCATAAAAATTAAAATATTTATAATTAATTCTTAATTTATTGAAACTATCTCACTTTTACTTTGTGAGTCTCTGACAAATGCCGCTGGGTTTTTTCTTTTCTTCCTTTAATTAAGAGGAAAATTTCATTTAATTAATAATAATAACAATCATAATAATAATAATAATAATATTAGTAATTTCTTGCCTACGTCATTCATTTCATCCTTACACACTTGATTTATTAATTAGTTTGCTCGTTAACTGTTCTATTTCCATTATTTAAACCTGTCACTCTTCTTCCATCTCTTGTTTACAATTTATTTCTCTGGACTACCATACATTTCTCCACCTCCACATCCTTCTCTGCATATTTTTAGAATCTTATGGTCTGGGGTTCAGTCCCACTGTTTGACATCTTGGGCAAGTGTCTCCTATCATAGTCTCATACGACCAATGCCTTATGAGTAGATTTCATGGAGGGACATTTTGTGGACGCCCACCACTTGATATATCGTCATCATCATCATCGTTTAATGTCTGCTTTCCATGCTGGCATGGATTGGATGGTTTAACTGAGGACTGGCAAGCCAGGAGTCTGCACTAGGCTCCAATTTGATCTGGAAAGGTTTCTACAACTGGATGCCCTTCCTAACGTCAACCACCCCAAGAATACGTGCCAGTGGCACTGGAGCCAGTCAGGTAGCACTGGCATCGACCACATTTGCATGGGGCTTTTTACATGCAACTGGCGTGGGGAGTTAGTCAGGTGGCACTAGCATCGACCCACTCTCAAATGATGCTTATTACGTGCCATCAGCATGGGTGCCAACCAGGCAGTACTGGCCACGACTACAATTCCGATTTCACTTCACTCAAAGTTTGGCAGAAGGCCAGCATAAATGGCACTTATTTTATCGACCCTGAAAGGATGAAAGGCAAAGTCGACCTCAGTGGAATTTGAACTCAGAATGTAAAGACAGATTAAATGCTGCTAAGCATTTTGCCTGGCATGCTAATAATTCTGCCAGTTTGTTTTATATATATTGAATACTATAGTTATGCAGACTCACATACAGGACTTCAAGTTTCTGTGTCAACAATATGACGGTTGCCGCACTTCTTCTGCTGTTATATCACTGGACTTGAAGAAGTGTAGTGATCATCATGTTGTTGATACAGAAACTTCAAGTCCTGTATGTGATTCTCTATAACTATCAGTCAATAAATATAGTCCAACCAAGGATTTCTTAAAGATCCTGAATTCTCTTTCCTTTATATTCCTTACAGTTTTCAAACTTCATAAGCCAACCCTCACAAATCTCAGTCATCTGCTAAATCAGTGCTTTTCAACTGGAGTCCCTATGACCGTTGGGGGTCCATATAAGACCTTGTTAACAATTATCGGTAATAAATTGGTTATACTTCTAAAATATGCAATTTACTCTTTTACTTGTTTCAGTCATTTCATTGCAACCATGCTGGAGCACTGCCTTTAGTCGTGCAAATTGACCCCAGGACTTATTCTTTGTAAGCCTAGTACTTATTCTATAGGCCTCTTTTGCCGAACCGCTAAGTGACGGGGACGTAAACACACCAGCATCGGTTGTCAAGCGATGTTGGAAGGACAAATACAGACACACACTGATACACACACTCATACACACACTCATACACACACACACACACACACACACACACACATGACAGGCTTCTTTCAGTTTCCATCTACCAAATCCATTTACAAGGCTTTGGTTCACCTGAAGGTGTAGTAGAAGACACTTGCCCTAGGTGCCACACAGTGGGACTGAACCTGGAACCATGTAATTGGGAAGCAAGCTTCTTGCCACACAGCCACTCCTGATGTTTTAAAGTTGACAATGTTTTGCTATCACACTGGGTTTATCTGTTTCATTTGGTTGTGCCTCAGTTTTGTTGATCCTCACTTCCTCTACATACTTCTTTGCTCTGTCTGATATTGAGTACATTTGGTTTTGGGACGTTCTTACTTGCAGACAAGTTTAAGCATCTAGTTGTTGGTGTACTTTAAATAGGCATCTACCCTTGTGATTCTTGTCTTTGAAGACAGTTGAAGCTGTATTAGTCCATGTTCTCCATCCTTCCATGAGACATAAAGTATATCTACATCTGCTGTTGACTGATGCATGAAGTACATTGTGAGGAACTTCATAATCTTTCTATCAATTTTACCGATTTCACTGATTGGTCATTTTATGATGTTAAAAGCCACGAATCATAGCAGGTATAGGTAAGGTGTTGATTGCCTCAATCCTGTTTTTTGCATTAAGCTCAAACTTTAGGATGGCTTCAACTCTACGATAACATTATTTCTGCATTCTTTGCACATTTGTGAATGCTGAATGGCATCCTCTTCTCATACACCTAAATATTTGTAATTTTTCCCCAGATTCTAAGTCCTTGATGTTGGTAGACTTGTCTGTTTGTAAGTTGCTCTTTGCAGGAGTTTTCTCTTGAAGAATGCTGTTTTAGCACATTTATCATGACCAAACTCCATTCCAATGTCGTCACTGTTAAAAGTCATTCCAGTTATTGATTATCTTCTGTGAAAAGCTTCAGATCATTCATGTACACAATTGGTGATTGATTTGTCTTTCGCATACTCTGTACTCATGCTTTGTATCATTCAACAGCTTACTTAGGGGAATGAGAACCATGCAAAGGAGTAGTGGTGGGAGAGAACCATCATTATCATCATCATCATCACCATCACCACCCTCACCCACACTCCTCTTTCACATCATCATCATCATCATCATCGTCATCGTCATCATCATCATCATCATCATCATCATCGTCATCATCATCATCATCATCACCATCACCATCCTCCTCCACCCTCCTCCTCCTACACATCATCATCATCATCATCTTCATCATCATCATCATCACCACCTCCTCCGCCCTCCTCCTCCTCCACATCATCATCATCATCATCATCATCATCACCTCTGCCACCACCACCACCACCAC
>NC_068990.1:26711911-26721922 GCF_001194135.2 Octopus bimaculoides
AAAGATATTTGCTGGCTTGTTTTGCAAAAATATCTCAAAGTTGTTTTAGATTTTCCCCACAAATAATTGATGATTGGAGTAAATAGAACGATAATTCCTATGATTATCATTACACGTAGATAATTTGATCCGGTTCTAATGAGGCCCTCCCAGGAAGAAACGGTACCATGCTTAGACAAATATCAACTTGGGATATCATCAAATTTTTCTCTAATGATATCAATGGTAATGAATTAAATATATAAACCTGTAGTTTCTTGCATAATTCAATATTTGTGCCATTTAGCCTCAGAATATCTCAGCTGTAACTATTTGCATCAGAAATAAATTATACAAAGTTGATTTCTTGCATGCAGCCATATCAGATTTTCTACATTCTACCTCCACAAATAGTTATTTGTTATTTGTCAGATTAGGTTGGATGTGGCTTCCTGATTCTCTTGACCTCTGTAGGTCAACGGTTCTCAGCCATTTTTTACCTATGGACCACTATGAATTCCTTTCTCACTTGAATGGATCCTCATAATCATTTGATATTTAAAAAAAATTTTTCATTTTTGTATTTCTTTTATTGTTTTATACTTTTACTTGTTTCAGTCATTTGACTGTTGCCATGCTGGAGCACCACCTTTAGTCAAGCAAATCGACCCCAGGAGTTATTCTTTGTAAGCCTACTACTTATTCTATCAGTCTCTTTTGCTGAACCACTAAATTACAGGGACGTAAACACACCAGCATTGACTGAGGGGAACACAATAAGGTTGAAACACTCGTGTCTCAAAGTCCCCTTCCACTGGTCAACTGGTGAGTAGAGTGTTATGAACACACATCATCTAAAGAGAAGGTGCATTCTCCAACGATGGGCGAACAACATTAATCAGATATTCACATTTAAATCTGCCAGAACATATCAAAGATGAATAGATGCATTATTGTTAGCACTTAACTTCCTAAATAGTAAAACCTGCAGTGATGAGGAGGCTGTAAACGGAGAAGAATTCTATTAAGATGAACCTATGCATACCATAATCAGTTTTCGGCAGAAGATTTACTGTTTATATATCATAAACGAACAGAAATCAATTTATTTGCTGCCTTGCTAGAAAACAACTTTAAGAGGTTTTAAATATTTCCACAAATAATCGACACACTGAACTATAATTCCTATGATTATCGTTATGTGCGGATGATTTGATGTGAATATAACAAGGCCCACCCACTGCCCAGATGCGAGAAGAGGTACCGATTGTAATAAATATCAGCATGGGAAATCTTCATTTTTCTCCTAATGATGTCAATGGCATGAATTAAATATATAAACTTTGTTGTTGTTGTTGTTCCTTGTATAATTCAATATTTATGGCTTGTTCCAGCTGCAAGTATTTGCTTTGGAAATAAATGATAGAAAGATGGTTTGTTACATTGAAACAATGCCAGATCGTTTGTAAATGTTACTTGATTGAATTATCATCAGTACTGAGATACAGTTGGACTGGTGAAAGACCCTATAGGTGGACAGAGTAATTGCTAGAGATGGGAACCAAAACCCCTTCACATCACTCACAACAAAAACGAAGTATAATTTGGATAATGTACTCCATGGTACACTGTATCTGAAAACAGATGGGATGATCACTTCTGGAATATGGAATGCATCTGATCATAGTTGTGTGACATGGATAATATATAACAGGAATGACAATTAGAAAATTACTATTTGTAAATCTCACAACGAGAGATATTCAGCAACAGTACTTTAGAGTAAAGATTATTTGCCAACATAACATGGCAGTCCTAGTTTAGGACTGGGTGGGGTGCTAGATTCCCTTGTTCAAAAATATAAGGACACAGATTGTGTCGTATAGCCAGCTGGAGACGATGTTTCCTGGAGCTAAATTACAGCAACATTCGTCCTAAACCAGGATTGCCATGTTATGTTGACAAATAATCTTTAATCCAGCAATGACAATAACTATGATTACTCTTAGCAATGACACACTACTTTCCTTTACCCTTCATGATACATTATGACTAATCAGGGATCAGCTCATTGCTGATAATCTTAATCACGACCTTTATGTTGTGTCGCTTCAGGAGTGGCTGTGTGGTAAGTAGCTTGCTTACCAACCACATGGTTCCGGGTTCAGTCCCACTGCGTGGTACCTTAGGCAAGTGTCTTCTGCTATAGCCTCAGGCTGACCAAAGCCATGTGAGTGGATTTGGTAGGCGGAAACTGAAAGACCCGTCATATATATACATATATATATGTGCATGTGTGTGTGTGTGTGTGTGTGTGTGTGTGTGTGCATGTGTGTGTGTTTGTGTGTGTGTTTGTGTGTGTGTTTGTTTGTGTGTATTTGTCCCCCCAACTTCGCTTGACAACTGATTCTGGTTTGTTTACATCCCTGTAACTTAGCAGTTCGGCAAAAAAGACTGATACAATAAGTGCTAGGCTAACAAAGAATAAGTCTTGGGGTCGATTTGTTTGACTAAGGGCGGTGCTCCAACATGGACACAGTCAAATGACTGAAGCAAATAAAAGAATAAAAGAATGAAAGAATATCGTGGGAGGTGACTTAGGACAGGAGTGTTCCAAACAAGTAAGACCTGTTTTGTTGTCCCCTTTTGTCAGTTTTGAAAACTTGATACACATTTCCGTAATCACTGCTTCATCCAATGGAAAAGTTGTGACTTGATACAACAGCAAAATCTTTGGGAAAACAAGAACAACAACACTGCTTTCTGTCCTTTCAGGTGAACCATTCATGGATAAAACTTTTAGGCAAGGAGGTATTGTTCTCAGTCATGTATGCCTACCATTTAGATCTTTTTTTTTTATGTCATAAATGTTCATTGTCTCTCTGGTGCTAGCAACACTACTGAAATAATTGCCCGTGTTTCTGAGTCTCTATCAAAATAACATGCTTGCCCATGAAAATTGGGTTACGTTTGCCATTTGACAAAATATGTGTGGCCACATGTATTTTGCGGTTAACAGTAGCATTTAAATGTTTAAACTGACAATTTTGAATTCGAAGATCTCAATATGTATTTTGAATACAATGATTGAGACTTGACTTGGCATTATATTTGTTCTCATTTCATTTATTTATTTATTTATTTTTCCATCTTTTAAGGATGCATCCCTTTGCTTGGAACAATTTCCAGAAAATAAAATTATATCCAAAATTGAAAAACCATTTTTTTCCCCTTGATACTAGCTTCAAAGTTTGGCACAGCACCAGAATGGGGCTAAGTCAATTAGATCAACCCCAGGGTTCAACCAGCACTTATTTTGTTGACCCTAAAAGGATGAAAGGCAAAGTCAACCTTGGTGAAATTTGAACAAAAACGGATGAGATTCTACTAAGCATTTTGCCCAAAGTACTAACAATTCTGTCAGCTTAAATCCCTCCCCTAATATTGGTAAATGTTAAACAGGGTCCCTAAAATTTCTTTTTAGAAAATTGTCCAAAAGAAAACAAAAAAGCCTCTAATATGGACCTTGTGATAGAAATGGTTATCAATTCTCCCTATTTTGTTTGTGTAAATGCTTTAAAACTAATAAACTTATAATTTAATAATGAAGTCATTGTGTTTCTGGTTTTGCTTTGGAACTTTTTTGTTTGTGTTTTTTTCATAATTAAAAGAACCTGTGAAAGTATTTCTTTAAACTCACCCAAAACTTATCAAGATTGATATCAGCAGACAATGATTAGCTTTCAATGAATGCTTTAGTTTCTAAACAGCATTGCATAACAGAAGAGAAGGTTGTTTTCTGGTTTGCTTGGAAACATCGCTGAGAGATTTGAAAATCTTTCCATGAATAATCAATTAATGGAATGACTGGAACAATGAACATGTTGATATAACTTTAGTCCTGTTGCCTAATGAATAAGGTATCAACCATTAGAGCTGAAGATTATGGGTTCAAGTCTCATCAGGGTGGTAGCTTTTATGTGCAGGTGTGGCAGTGAGGTAAAAAGCTTGCTTCCCAAACCACACAATTCTGAGTTCAGTCACCACCATGTAACACCTTGGGCAAGTGTCCTCTGCTATTGCTTTGGGCTGACCAAAGTCTTGTGAGTCGATTTGGTAGACGGAAACTGAAAGAAGCCTGTTGTATAAATATATGTATGTCTACGTATGTGTGTCTTTGTGTCTATGTTTGTCCTCTACCACTGCTTGACAACCGGTGTTGATGTGTTTTCATCCCCACAACTTAGCTGTTTGGCAAAAGAAACTAACAGTACAGGTACTTGGTTTAAAATGAAAATAAGGGCTGGGCTTGACCCATTTGGCTGTAAATTCATCAAGGCAGTGCCCCAGTATGGTCACATTCTAATGACTGAAGCAATGATAAAAAAGAAGAAAAATGATAATCTGATGTGAATACAATAAGTGATATAAATACCTCCCATATTTCACATGGTCATCAGTGGAGTGCTAAGGAAGTTAGGCAGATGGTAAGAAAGTCTTCATGTAGCTAACGTTTTACTGTTTCCCTTTCAGTTACCACATGTACAGCATGCATTTACTGGTGAAACTTTTGAGAACATGTGGAATGTGGAAGAATTTTTGCTGCACCCTGTATAACGAGGCCACAAGAAGAATAGGTATAAGAGATAGAAAGATCTGCTTGTGAAATAATCATATTTCCACTTACAATGTCAGTAGTGTGAAATATATGAGTAAATGAATTAAATATATAATTCTCTTGTTTCTTCTATAATTCAATAGTCTTTGTTTCCTTGCCTCAGTGTATTTGAGCTCCAAGTATTTGCATTGGAAATAAATTATAGAAAGATGATTCCTTGCATTGAAACGATGCCATATATTGGTAAAGAAGGGATTTAGTTGATTGAATTGCCATCCATACATAATGAGTGGTACACAATGGATTTGATGATAAAGCCCTCTCAGTGATCTCTTAAATTGCTAGAAATAACAACCAGAATTCTCTTTTGAAGATTATAGTGTATCTAGATTACGTTGCTACTTTGGGCAGCATGATCTAGATATACTGTATCTAAAAAGAGTTAGGATGGTCACTACTGGAATACACTTGATGATAGTCACAATAATCTTGCTCTCTCTTCACTAATGTAGAGCATCAACAACAACAACAACAACAACAACAACAACAACAATAGCAAGAATCACTGCACATTTTACCAATCTTGAATATTTAAAAAAACGTTGATTTCACAGAGATTGGAACACAAAACATAATGGCATGTTGTTGTTAAATATCATCAAAGGACGTTCCTTTCATGACCATTCCATTGTTTCATAGCTTTGCACTCTTTAATTTTGGGACTGATTGGGTTTTAACCAATACTCCATTAGCCAGACTTACTAAATTAACCAAGTTATGTTCCTCTTTTCTATGTTTCTGTAGCAAACACTTCAACATAATGGCAACTACACTTAGTATCATAATCATCATCATCATTGTTTAACATCCGTTTTCCATGCTGGCATAGGTTGGACGGTTTGACTGGGGTCTGGGAAGCCAGGAGGCTGCACCAGGCCCCAATCTGATCTGGCAGTGCTTCTACAGCTGGATACCCTTCCAAACGCCAATCACTCTGAGAGCATAGTGGGTGTTTTTTTATGTGCCACAGGCACAGGGGCCAGATGAGCTGGCATCGACCACAATCGGATGGTGCTTTTTACATGCCACTGGCCTGGAAGCCAGTCAAAGTGGCACTGGCATCGGCCATGTTCAGATGATGCTTTTTACATGCTACCAGCACAGGGCTCACAACTACAATTTCTATTTGATTTGATATTGCTGTTGATGTTGATGTACTTGACTCAATAGGTCTCCTCAAGCATGGCATGTCATCCTACGATCCAAGGTACTTTTTTAAGTGGGCTGGTTATGCGACACTGGTGTTGGTTACAGGTGTGGACTCACTTTATTTGCCGGGTCTTCTCAATCACAGCATACCTCCATAGGTCTCGGTCTTTTGTCATTGCTTCTGTGAGGCCCAACGTTTTATGGTCATGCTTCATCACCTTATTCCATGTCTTCCCATGTCTTCATTTTATGAAGTCAACATTTGCCCCCCTCCCATCATCATTTAACATCCATGGTTAATGCTGGTATGGGTTGGACAATTTGAAGGGATCCGATGAACCCAAGGACTGCATCATCTGCTTTGACATAGTTTCAATGACTAGATGTCCTTCTTAATGTCAGCCTCAAGAATAAATATTTTGATGTCATGTGACTAACAAAAGAGACTTGATTTAATATTCCAGTAATTGAAGTTTACTTCAGCTGTTTTAAATGCAGCTGTACTTTGGGGACAAGCCCTGTAACAGCACGTTGCTGTGCCTATTATTCGTTGGTGATTCCCTACCACTCCGGGTGGATGACACCTTTGCATCTCTCAGGTGACAACCTTCCAACTCACGGGTCTGTTTGGGTCGTCATTGTTGGTTAGGATTTTATGAAGTTAGGGTGCAAATCCTACTTCAACCTCTTTTAATCACCTTTAACCACAAGCAGAGGGAAAGCTGGATCTCTTATTTGACATGCTGGTCTCCTCACAGCATTAGAGAAACATGAAATGAAGCATTTTGCTCAAGACTGCAACACACCACCCAATCCAGAAATTGAATCCATGATCTGGCAATCACGAGTGCAATACTCTAAGCACTAGACCACACGTCTTTGCATGGACCACATGTAATTAGGTTTTTCATATTGATGATAAACTATAGCTAAATTTAAATTATTTCTATTGAATAATGTTTTGTAACAGTTATGAAAGGGGAAATATTTTAAGTTTGGGAAATATTTTACTGTATTAGGTTTATAGATTTATCTTTCAAAGAGGAGAAAGTGAAAAAGATAATATTACTCCATGTTATGCATTTAGTGAGTTGAAAATATAAGGGGTTTAATAAATATTGTGCTTCAACACAGCAGCTTCTCATATTTTATTGTAGAAAGGTGTAGTTTGTCAAAGACATCCTCATGAGATGACACAGACATTCTTCTGCTGTTATTATTGAGTAGACTTTTGAAAGCTGTGGCCAGGTTATATATTGATATATAAAGCTTTTGCTAGGTCTATTAAACATCATGTATATCTCATTGGTAAGGTTAAGAATAAAATCTGAGAAATATCAATATGGAAAATATATGATACTCAAGCTAGTAATAATTATATTTTTCAACCTGAAAATTTATCCTTTCTAAGGTTGTCTAATGTATGGTCATTGCTATGTTGCTGCTGTGTTCCCATCCTGTCATCACCATTTAATCTTATCCATGCTGTGATAAACGCAAAAGTTTACCTAGAATATACAGAATGATGAAGTGACATATTTCTGCATGCTCAAAAGATACCATGTTGATATCGAATGAACTTGTAGGATCCCGTTCTTTGTTTATTCCAGGCAGGAATTTTAGCATGCATAATAATATTTATCTAGATATCAACATTAATGCTAATATCGTTGCAAATAACATGGGCTTGTTCAGTATTGATTTTGAGATAAAATTCTACAATAAGGTAAATTTTAATTTATTTTCTAATATTTTTAAAACAGCTAATGATACAACTATCATTAACTGTTTTAAAAATATTGTTCCATAGAAAATATTGTTTCATTGGAGGAGGTTTGTTACCTCAGTAAAATAACCATTGATGTCATGTACGAGGTTTCTGCTGATCAAACGAAGATTTCTTTCGATAGGATTAATTAAACTTCCTTTTCGTTTAGAAGTGAAATTTTAATTGTGGTCTATAAGTGCATTATATGTTACATGTTTGGTTTAATGTTCTAAATTTTGTCCTGTTATGTTTACAAACTATCATTTTGTTTCATAATTTAAAAGCCTCACTGACAATAATTACATACATGTTTATCCCTTATATGCATGTGATAAATAAAGAAGGGCTTTTTGTCTTGAAATCGTAAACCACATTGGCTAAAGTTCCACCCCCAGCTGAAGAGATTGACCCTGTTGGTGCTGGGGTCATGTAAAAGTACCCAGTACATTCTATACAATCGATAGTATTAGGAAGGGCATCCATCCATAGAAACCAAGCCAAAACACGTGACTAGAACTTGGTGCAGTTCTCCAGCTTGCCAGTACCTGTCAAACCGTCCAACCCATGCCAACACAGAAAATGGATAGTAGACGATGATGATAATGATGATACTGATTATTATTATTATTATTATTATTATTATTATTATTATTATTTTATGTTTGACTTTTGCTTTGCATTTGTACAAGTTGGCTCCAAGTCTCACCCAGAGACCTCAAGAGACAACAAGTTACACGTTCATGTTGGTGTTGTGCCTAGGATGTCATATATTTGGTTTTGTACATAGTGTTGTTCTATAGAAGGTTTAAGAAAACAGAAGAAAATTATAAGTTTGTTTTAAAATTTGAGATTACATAGACATTATTTATGTAGGATATGGGCAGTTTCCATGAGCAATATCTTTTGAATTTCTGCCATTTTGGGGTTTCCTGGTATCTGAGCTAGGTATTATTAATATCATCATCATCATCATTATTATTATTATTATTATTATTATTATTATTATTATTATTATTATTATTATTATTATTATTATTATTATCATCATTATTATTATTATTAAGTTATCAAATGATTACAATTTAGCTTTAAAATAACGAAACGAAATTATGGTGTATAAATTTAAGATGGCAATCAGATTAGAATATTTATTAAACACAAAATGTAAATCACATTTGAAGATCATGAAGTGTAGCTCGCTTCCAACCTTGGATGTAAAATTATAAATAAGCGAGACTTTTGTTTTGTTTTTTTCATACTTGTGAATTATATTATTTAGTGGAAAAAGTAGTAGTGGCTCAACTTGGAGAGACTCTCACATCTCTGAGCTATGCACCTTGCTGAGTAATGTTACTCCAGAGATTCTTCAGAGAAAATCCCCGTTTTAGCTGCTTGTATTTGCTTGTTCTTCAGATATTTTATCATACAAACCTTTGCAATGGTAATTAATACACTATTTTACTACTAAATATGATTTAATCCTTTTTAATCTTAATCCCAATTACACAACTAGATTTTGTTAAGATTAGTACTAGCAAGGGACAAACCTATTTCTAATTGTAATGATTTAGGGAGAAGAGATGAAGGTAAATTGTTTCAGTTAGAAGAATGGTCAGTGTGGGGGAAGTGAAGGGAGACGTTAGGACCAGTGATGTCAGGAATAGAAGTGAGAGGAAGGGGCATCATACCAAGGGACAGGGCATTTGAACAGCCTCTTTGTTTATCAGGATGTTGAGGGTAACAGATGTGTGGAAGGGATCTGCAAGGGAGAGAGGTTATTGGCCAGAGGTTGAGGTAGTATATATGTGTCGGTACAACCACCAATTCTGCTGATCCTTGTGAAGTGAAGCTGCATACTCTGTTCTGATTCTGCCTGAAGGTAAGAGCATCCATGTTTTAGACTTTTCCTGCTACAGTCAGTGTGACCCCTAACAACAGTATCACAAGCAAACAAGGAACTATTAAGTGGATGGTTGGATCACTAAAAATAGCAACCAAATTTCCTTCAAATCAAACTTAGCAATTATGAAAAATGAAGACATATTTAATCAGGCCTATTTGATAGTGCATGTGTTATTAGTTAAATCATACCAGAGGTTCATGGTTGGAACACCTTGGATCATTTGGTTGATCAGGGCTGACCTAGGGGCAGACAACCACAATGATAGAAGCACGAAAGCCATCCTAAGGTAAACAAAAAGAAACTGACATCACAACCATCAGTGAGACATATGTTTGAAATCACTGAATAACTAATAACACACACAGCACCACTAAATTACCAATATCATCCTCCAAAGCACCACTGTTGCCAACACAGACCCCTCCCCTCACACAACACTACTACTATTACCAAAACAATACCACTGCCACCACCACCACCACCACCACCACCATCGCCACCGCTGCCGCCGCCGCCACCGGCACCAATGCCGCT
>NC_068990.1:26722142-26723501 GCF_001194135.2 Octopus bimaculoides
CACCACCACCATTAGCACCATTCCATTGCCATATCAGGAGTCATAAAGCTCTTTAAATATTGACAGAAGATTGAGAATAAGACCAAATAACGTGACCATGTCTGTCCTCTAAATTTTATAGCCCTGTGTGTGCAGTTATATGTGTGTGTATATATATACATACATATATATATATATACATACACATATATATATATATACATACATGTATATGTGTGTGTGATGTATGTACGTATGTATATAAATATATGCATATGTTTATATATGTATGTATGTGGGTGTGTGTGGGTGTGAGTGTGGGTGTGAGTGTGGGTGTGAGTGTGGCGTGCAAGAAACTTTATTTTTGAAATATTCTTGTCTAAAAATAAACAGCAAATTTTGATTCGGTAGTTTGCAGTGTCATAAAAGTCAGATTCTCGTCTTTCTTCCTATAATTTGCCATCATTTATGAGATGGTGGCCACTCTATAGACATAGACACCAAATTCTTCATTCTTCGCTTTCTGACAAATGATAATGATTATGATGATGACAATGGTGAAGAAGGCGATAATGGTGATGCTGCTGAAAATGATGATGACGATGACGACGACGACGATGAGGACGACAACGACAATGATGACGACTACGATGACCATGATGGCAACAGCAAAGATGATGATGTTAGTAATAATGGGGATGTTGACAATGATGACAAAAATTAGGATGTTTACCACAATGATAACATTGATGATGACGATAATGAAAACAAAAATGACGGTGTGGACAATGACGATAATGATGACAATGTCAATACAAACAATGGCATTATGGAAAATGACATTGATAATGATAATGATGGCTGTTTTGATAATTTCCTGAAATTTGCCACAAGGTCAGAGATTCCACACATTTTAACATTACAATGCAAGACTACAATAAAATGGAAAATGAACAGAAATCGTTTACTTGCTTCAGTGATTGGACTGTGGCCATGCTGGGGCACTGCCCTGAAGAATTTTCAGTCAAATGAATCGACCTCAGGACTTATATTTTATTTTTTCAAACTTAGTATTTATTCTATCAGTGTGATTTGCCAAACCACTAAGTTACAGGGATGTAAACACACCAACACTGGTTGTCAAGAGGTGGCAGACAAACACAGACACAAAGACAGACACACACATACATATGTGTGTCTGTGTGTGAATTTAAATTATAATTGGATGGCTATTCACAATTTAAAAAACAGAAGGCACAAGTACAAACGTCTCTAAAGTGAATAAGGGTGTAATTCAGTAGCAGCATTGCTAGAAATAACAGCCAAAACAACTCTTAGCCATAGGCTACATATATATATATATATATATATATATATATA
>NC_068990.1:26723623-26725722 GCF_001194135.2 Octopus bimaculoides
AGAGAGAGAGAGAGAGAGAGAGAGAGAGAGAGAGAGATACACACACACACACACACACACACACACACACATATATATATATATATATATATACAGGGTGTCATGCAGTGGGACTGAACCTGGAACCATATGGTTGGGAAGCAAACTTTTTATCATACGGTCACGCAGTGCCTGTTAACAAGAAAAAAGTTGACAGTAACTTCAAAGTTTAATAAACTTTTACTCTACCAAACAGTATTAAGCAATCCTTCAGCATAATGTTAAATTGTTTTTAAATACAACTTCTCATAAAAACAAACATTATTACACACACGCCCATCTATCCACACCTTCATATCTGTATGTCTCTCTAGCAATGTCTTCCTATTAACCTTGTTAGCTGTGTATCATTGTCTGTCTGTATATCCATATATCTATCTAGTCAGCAATGTTTCTCTCTGCATCTGTCTATCATTATCCTTCCTACCTGTCTCTGACAGTCGATTCATCAATGTTAGTCCATATACCTATCTATCAATGCTTATTCTATCAATAGACCAATCAATCATTCTATTGTTATTACTCTTTCATTGTCCTTCTAATTGTCAGCTTGTCTGACCATCTGCGTCTCTTTATCTATCTATCTATCTACCTACCCCAGTGCTGAACACTGAAAGAATGGAATGCAGAATTTGAACTGAGGACATTAAGACAGACAAAATGTTTCTAAGCATGTTCTCTGGTGTCCTTATGGTGCTGCCAGCTAGCAGCAAGCTGCCTTAATAATAATGATAATGATGATGATAATAATAATACTAATAATAATAATAATAATAATTATTATTATTATTATCATTATTATCATCATTATTATTAATTATTATTATATGTTTGACTTTTGATGTAACCATACCAAATGACATGAATGTCGTGAGTAAAGAGGTTGAAAGAACCACCAAGTACTCCGAATTGAAAGTGGGAATCGCAAGACTGTATGGAATGCGAGAGGGTGATGTAAAAGTGACACCAGTGGTGATCGGAGCACTTGGCTCAATCCCATTGAAATTTCAAGACTTCTTAAGGCAAATGGAAATCCCATGCAAGATTGATGTCTTGCAAAAAGCAGCCATATTGGGCACAGCGCACATCTTAAAGAAAGTATTATCTGTCTGAGGTCCTTGTTGTGACTTGACAGATGACTAAAGATTCCGGTACATTTTTACCTACACTGTGTTTTGAAGGAATAATAACAACAACAACAACAATAATGATGATAATAATAATAATAACAATAACAGTAATGATAAATAAATGGCACTCATGCCAGTGGCACGTAAAAATACCCATTTTACTTTTGGGGTGTCTGGTGTAGGGAAGGGCATCCAGTTGTAGAAACCATGCCAAAACCAACTGGGACCTGGTACAACTCTCCAGCTTGCCAGTTCAGTCAAACCATCTAACCCATGCCAGCAGTGAAAGAGGACGTTAAATCATGATGATGATGATGATAATAATGACAGTAACAACAACAACAACAACAACAATAATCATAATAATAACAATAATAATAATAATAATAATAATAATAATAATAATAATAATTATAAGAAGAAGAAGAAGAAAAAGAAGACCAAAATGAAGAGCAGGACAATGATCATAATGATGAGGATAAAGAAAAAGATGACAAAGAAGAATAAGAAAAAAAAAATGATGAAGAATGTAAAAAGAAAAGAAAGAGAAAAAGAAGAGAAATATGAAAGGTGACAAATTTTCTTGAAATAGTTTAAGATATGAACTAAATATAAAAATATTTCCTATTTGTGTAATAAAATTCTAAGGTTGACAGTCTTTTATGGTGGTGCTTTGACTAGGTCAGACATTTTATCTCAAATAAGGTCAGATTGGATTCGCACCACATCGAGATTCTCTTTGTAAAATGGTAAACTTTGATACCAGTCACGCATCATAGCATTTCTCTTCGAATAACTTCTAAACTTCTTCATTCAATAGTGAGTTCTGTTTTTTTTTTGTTTTTTTTAAAAACTGAATCTCAAATTTGATATATGTGTGTGTGTGTGTGTGTGTATATGTATATATATATTTATAAATATAATGAGTAC
>NC_068990.1:26725732-26725983 GCF_001194135.2 Octopus bimaculoides
AATAATAATAATAATAATAATTATAAGAAGAAGAAGAAGAAAAAGAAGACCAAAATGAAGAGCAGGACAATGATCATAATGATGAGGATAAAGAAAAAGATGACAAAGAAGAATAAGAAAAAAAAAATGATGAAGAATGTAAAAAGAAAAGAAAGAGAAAAAGAAGAGAAATATGAAAGGTGACAAATTTTCTTGAAATAGTTTAAGATATGAACTAAATATAAAAATATTTCCTATTTGTGTAATAAAAT
>NC_068990.1:26725993-26726283 GCF_001194135.2 Octopus bimaculoides
ATATTTATATGTGTACATATATATAAATACATGTATGTACACGTATAAATATATATATGTATATAGTTAGATAGATAGATAGATAGATAGAGAGAGAGAGAGAGAGAGAGAGATGTACATATACATATACAAGATAATGATGATGATGATGATGTATATGTATATCTATATCTGTCTCTTTCTATATAACAATCTATCTATCTATCTATCTATCAATCTCTCTATCTATCTATCTCTATATATACATACATGCATACATACATACATACATATATATTTAAATATATATA
>NC_068990.1:26726657-26734363 GCF_001194135.2 Octopus bimaculoides
TTTAGTGGTCTACATATTTATTAAACTATACAAAGAAAAGGTTGATAGTGACTTCAAAGTTTCAGCCTGTTTGCCTTTAAGAGATCATCTGACAAAGGTGAGCAAGCCAAAACTTTGAAGTTACAGTCAACTTCTAAGAGTTTAATATATGTTTATACATGTGTATGCATGCATGTGTGTGTGTGTGTGTGTGTGTGTGTGTGCGCGCGCGCGTGTAAGATAAATGTTAAATGATATATTCTTTAATTCTTTTATTTGTTTCAGTCATCTTGACTGTGGCCATGCTGGAGCACCACCTTTAGTCGAACAAGTTGACCCCAGGACTTATTCTTAGTAAGCCTAGTATTTATTCTAATGATCTCTTCTGCTGAACCGCTATGTTGCATACATCATAATTTCACATATATCGTCTATAAAAGCTATATTCATAAGTTTAAAAATTGCAAAAGAATTTGTTTGTAGGCAGTTTAGCTTAAAGGTAAAGCACTATGACCAGTAATCACAGGAATGTGAGTTCGAGTTTCATGGTTGGCTGCTAAACAAATTTTTCTGCAATATAAGTATGTTCTGTCCTATTTATGCTATTTGGCATTATTATTATGTGTCTGATCTGGTAAAGTTTCTACAGCTAGATGTGCCCTTCCTAATGCCAACCACTCCGAGAGTACAGTGGGTGCTTTTACATGCCACCAGCATGAGGGCCAGTCAGGTGGTACTGGCATGAGCCACACTCAAATGGTGCTTTTTATGTGCCACCTGCACAGGAGCCAGTCCGGCGGCACTGGCAATAACCATGCTCGAATGGTGTTTATTTTACATGCCACTGGCACGGGAGCCTGTCAGTGGCCCTGGCAATGATCTCACTTCAATGGTGCCGCTAACATTCCACTGGCATGGGAGCCAATCAAGCAGGTCTTCACAAGCATAGTTTATTGTCCAATGATTGAAGAGTTCTCTTAAATGGGTTGGTTATACAGCACTGGTACAGGCCACGGTTATGGCCTCACTTGGCTTGCTGGGTCAGAAAATCTACTCCATGTATTTTGAGCCCTTTTCTTCTCTACTCTTTGCTCATAATAATGTATGCACACACATACACAAGCACACACATGCGTGCATACACACTTCCATGTGTGTGTGTGTATTTATGGGTGCATGTATAAATAATTGTGTGTTCTATGAACACAGGTATAGAAATATATATTTACACCTCTGTGTGTGTGTATGTGTATATAAAACTGTGTGTTATATATGTACATAGATACAGAAATATATAATATACATATGCATTTATACAGGTATACACACACACACACACACACACACACACACACACACACACATATATATAGAGCGAGGCAGATACATATGCATGCAGGTGTGTCTATGTAACTATGTGTTATATGTATCTAGGTAGATGACTATATATATATATATATATATATATATATATATATATATATATATAAACAGAGAAGGAAAGAGAGAGAGAGAGAGAGAGGGGAGGGGGAGAGAAGGAAGGAGAGAGAGGTGGGGATTGAGAGATCCATTGAATTCTGGTGAATCAGAGAATCAGAAAGCCACCTGAAGTATGCTGTGTAAAGTCGATTTGGTTTGCACAGAATGGAGATCTGATCGTCTGTAACAAGATATAAAAATGAATCTAAACACTAAAGATTGATTGATAATTAATTTCATTGAATATTAGATTCTGTGTGAGAAAAAAGGTCAATAGGACTGATCAGTGATTGATACCTGTGATCACGAAAGGTCAACCAATTGACTCTTTTTATTGCACAAACACATCGCATCTAACAGTGAAGAGTTTTCTTTTTAAAAACTGTTGACAATAGCACTGTTTCGTCCCCACAGAGAATACTTTACAAGCAAAGAAGACTTGTTATGGAATCAATTTTGATATTCAAAATATAAGACAAAACTTTATGACAGTATAATGCATTCCAACAATGCAGCTAAATGTTTGCAGTAATGGTTTGAAAATGAAAAGAAATTTGCAATCCAGAATTACTGAGTGTGGTTTAATGAAATGTTCCAGTGTTTTTCTTTGACAATAACCATTTCACAGAAACCCCACATGAGCAATGTTGATTAAAAGACAACATTTATTCTTGGTAATCTGTGTTAAGCTATTCTATGTACTATTATTATTACATTACAAGACTTCAATGTATGCTATACCATATCCAGGAGAGAGAACAATGCATCTCTTCATTACCGTAGCCTATCTAAATCTCGGTTATACATTCAAAAGAAATTTAGATAACTCTGTCATAATATTTTCCAAAAGTTCATTTCTGCTGTTGTTTGTGAGAAACAAAGAGTGACATATACATATAGATATATATATACATACATACATACATACATACATACATACATATATATATATATATATATATATATATATTAGAAATGATACATTTCTAAATCTCTCTGAGAGACTTAAGCTGTAGTGATGCAATTAAGTAGTTGTATACTGTCAACTTAATGTGACAGTCCCAATAAGGGAATAATACTACTGCTATTTAGCCCTAGGAAGTAGCACCGCTTCCTGTCAGCCTTGACACATTTCCTGTGTCCTTATGTTTACGAGGGGGAGACAAGCCCCTCCACCCAGCCAAGTCTGCATCCAGAGACATGTTTCTGAGATTTTGCTCGTCATCAGCCTGGAGTGGCATGACTTGCTGGCTGAAGATGCCTGTCAAGCTCTCGTAAACATATAATAATTCTAGTGAAATGCATTCACTGATTTCAAAATTAGTCTCTCTGTGAGATTGAGAAATGTATCATTTCTAATTTTCTATAGCTGGATGCCCTTTCTGTCACCAACCCTGTTTCCAAGCGAGGTAATATTTCTTCATGGACAGACATGTTTCTGTTGAAGATTGGAAACAAACAACATCGTTTGCATGATGATAATCATGCCCATTGGCAACCATCATATAATGTCAAAACAAGGAACCACACATATACACACACAAATATATAAATATATACATGTATGTGTGTGTATATATATGTGTATGTGTGTGAGATGAGCTTCTTTCAGTTTCCATCTACCAAATCCACTCATAAGGCTTTTGTTGTCTTGGGGGCTATCACAGAAGACAATTGCCCAAACTGAACCCAACCACACGTGGTTGGGACACAAATGTCTTAACCAGACAGCCACCACGCCTGCACTTATATAAACCCGTCATCAGAGTAGTTTGCTAATGTATAATCTGGCGTTTTTCATGATACATGGACATGACAAAATTTAATCAAAAGGAAGAACTTAGTGACCATTTTCAGAGATTCTGACAAATTGTCTTTGTTGTTTGAATGCTCAGAAGAATTACTTGTATCTTATTATTTGAACATTTTCAGGAAAGGTGGAATGGCTACAGCATTTACCAAAGTGTTAGATTTCTTTCTCATTGAGTTAGTTCCATAAAAAAAAAATATGAAAGTGTATACGTGAAAGGGGATCTGTAAGAACATCAAAAGTCTGGTAAAATAGTATCATTGGAATGGAATTGAAATATAATGGTTGACTACATTTGGTGTTTAATGCAGGTACAGCACTGACTACAATTACTTTCAGAGATCAAAGATATGTTAGCAGAACCATTCCTAAGTTGAGTTACATTTGATTTTATTTCATTGCATTCCAAATGATGAAACATCCTTGAAAATTTATAAATGTAAGCTGTTCACGTAGACTCTGTGTGTACAGCAGTGTATATAATACAGTTTAAGTGTCTCTTCTTCACCACAGTATATGACAATAATCATTTTACTCACACTGGAATGATGAAAGATATATTTCAGTGTGGCAAGATATGAAGTCAGAGCAACGAAGAGTGGATCTGAACACTGTAGAAGCATTAGATCAGAGTTGTAAAGTTTCTGACAGTTTGTTGTGTTACATAACATCGTCATCGTCACCATCATTTAAATTGCTGCATTGCATGCTGGCATGGGTTGGACACTTTCACACAACCTGACAAGTCCAAGGACTGTGTCACTTCCTTGTACTTGCAGTGGTCTTTACTCAGGGTGGGTTGAGCTGACTCTGATTAACGAGTTCTTATGAATACTGACCACATTCAAAGGTCAGCCATTATGTTCCAGCAGGCAAAGTAATGCTTCTGCTTGCAGTCCCTAAAATCCAGACGGCAAATTTGACAAATGACCCCAGGAGAGTAAGCAAGCATATTGATTAGTAGGGATGCTGTAGATGTAGTCATCATTCACTGCTGTGTTGTGGGGTTCATGAAACAAGGACCACATTGTGATCCAATGTCTGCTTTGACATAGATTTTGTGATTTGTGACTGGATGCCCTTTCTGTACACTGTGTACTGGGTCCTTTTTATGTGGACCCAGCACTAGTGAGTTCACCATGCAGCTTACATGAATATGATCCCCTTTCACTGAATGGGATTGCTGTGGAGAAGGAGATTGCATTATGCTAGGAGATTAGGGGTTAAAATGAAAGAGAAAAGGGTTTAGAACAGAATGGATTTCTTGCTGTAGTGGAGTTACTTGGCTGACACCTTTTAATATTGGCTTCAAATTCTGGCACAAGGCCAGCAATTTTAAGGGAGGGAGTAATTCAATTACAGCGATCTCTGTACTCAACTGGTACTTATTTTATTGACCCTGACAAAATGAAATGCTAAGGTGACCCTGGCAGAGTTTGAACTCAGAACATAAAGTTGAATTTAAACTCAGAATGTAAATACAAACGAAATGCTTCTGAGCATTTTGCCCGGTCTGCTAACGATTCTGTCAGCTCACCATCTTTAACATCTTTCAATTATTGATAATGCCTTAATTATCTTTCAAATGTAACCATAATGGTATAATTATATTTACTGCTGACCTAATGTGGCAGTTCAGAGAAATAGGACAAATGCTGCTGTTGATTAGCTCTGAGAGATGATTGCCTCTATCTGGCTATATGACACGCAAATCTGTATCCTTCGAACAGGGAAGGTCATCAACTTCTTGTTGATTTGGCATCCACAAACCAATTTCAGTGTAGTTGCCCTTTATCAATGTGGAGCAGCCAAGTCCAGCAGGGGTCGCTGTGACAGGCTCCAATCTGATTTGGCAAGGTTTCTACAGCTGGATGCCCTTCCTAACACCAACCACTCTGAGAGTGTAGTGGGTGCTTTTTACATGCCACCAGCATGAGGACCAATCAGCCAGCACTGGAATCGACCACACTCAAATGGTGCTTTTTACGTGCCACCAGAATGGGTGCCAATCTGGTAGTACTGTCATCGGCCAAGACAATGACTTCACTTGACTCAACAAGTCATCACAATTGCAGTTTATTGCCAAATGAGTGAAGGGTACTCTTAAATGGGCCGGTTATGCTGCACTGGAACAGGCCACAGTTATGGTCTCATTTGACTTACTGGGTCTTCTCAAGCACAGCATATCTCCAAGGGTCTTGGTCACTTGTCATTGCCTCCATGGGGCCCAACATTAGAAGGTCATGTTTCACCACCTCATCCCAGTTCTTCTTCAGCCTACCTCTTCCGCAGGTTCCCTCTACTGCTAGGGTGTGACACTTTTTCACACAGCTGTCCTCATCCATATGCAACACATGACCATACCAGCACAGTCGTTTCTCTTGCACACCACATCTGGACGAATGTATAAAATAAATGTGGTTAAGCTTCAGCTTATCTTTTTATAATATTTAGTGGTTGAGTGGAATATAGGAAGAAAGACAGAGTCCAAGGTGGGGACTGACTTTCATGAAACGGAAGGACAAAAGTGGATGGGTTTCAAACAGGACAGATATAAAATGCTAGGAAGCAAAAATTGGCCAGAGAAAGAAAGGAAAAAAGAGTAGAGTTTAATGAATAGGTTTAGACATTATATAGACAGGAGAAGCAGAGTCAGTAAGTTCAGAGGAGCTAATATCACCATCAAAATAACATGGAAGCCCAAAAATGAAACTAAATATAATGATGTTGCTTCAAAAGACTATACACTGTAATAGAGAAGTAAAGAAGAGTGGAAAATGAATGAGGTGTTTCTCTCTTGGATACAGTGGCATATATCTAGGGTAGCTAAAGAATTCTCTCTCATAAATCAAAAAAAAAACTATTGAATCGTAATATATAATTATGGCAGACGTGAAAGGAAAACAAAACATAATACATCCATTGATAATATGGAACAAGGAGAATACCGGTTGCTTGTTTGAAAGATGCAATTCAATCTATTACGACTGGTGAGCATTGTAGATATGTGTTGATAACAAGGTAAATTCGGTTATCGTTACATATTGAGGCAAAAATCTCTTTGTCAAAAAAAAAATACGCTATAACACATCACTAACAAGATTATTTGATGTTTTATTTTGCAGCCATCTTTTCTTTCAGTTTGGCAACTGTTTTGTATGTTGGTGTGCGTGTGTGTGTTTGTCTGCATGTAAACACACACATATCAATACACAACTGCATGGATGTATATGCACACATGTATATATGTTTATATAGGTACATATGTGTGTGTGTGTGTGTCTGTGTGTATACTTACACACATATATATAAACACACACACACACATGCGTACATATACATAGATGTGTATATATTTATATTCTGTATTAGAGGTGATTGCTACTTCGAAGTTTGACTGTAATCGGCTTTTGAAAAATATATATTTGGAATTTGGAAACTTTTATTCCAGACATGATAACACACACACACACACACACACACACACACACACACACACACACACACACACACACACGCACACACATGCATATATATAAATATATATGCAGGCATGCATACACCCACCCCCACACACGTACAGAGACAAACATATATATATATATATACAGAGAAACATAAGCATACACACACACACACACACATATATATATATGTATAAATATATATACACACACACATGTATATATCCATCTATGTATACACATACTGAGATACAAGCATGCATACACACACACATATACACATATATATGGGTACATATATAGATACATGTATATACATATACACACACACATATATATATACACATAAATGTATATATAACACACATGCACATTTTCGCATACTTGGTTGCCCATTTGGGCCATTTCATGTTACCTCTGCTTTATATATGACTATTTCTGTGTGATTAAGTGCTTTGCTCAGAAGCACATTGCATTACCTGGTCTCGCTCCCTCTCCCCCTCTCTCTCTCTCATCTCTCTCTCTCCCTCTCTCTCTCTCTCTCTCTCTCTCTCTATATATATATATATATATATATATATATATATATACTCGTCACTGTATCACAAAACCATTCACACCAAAAGCACATAAAAGTTTGTTTACAAAAAGCAATTATAAACTAATATAATTCTTAAATTTGACAGAAACAGGGAGGCTAATTCACTGGTGTAATGGTAACAAACTTAGTCGTGTCATAGAAGAGATGTGAGGTCAAGACCCATGTGAATGGGATAGCCTACATTTTTTTTTGTCGAGGGCTTATATGCCCCATTATTAAACTATTTTCCTTAGTCATTGCACGGTGATCGCTATAAGCTTTAAGCTTATATAAATACCATTATTATTATTATTATTTAAAGGATTGTGAAACTCGGCACTGTATAACAAAACCATCCGCACATATATATATATATATATATATATTTATATAT
>NC_068990.1:26734447-26737501 GCF_001194135.2 Octopus bimaculoides
TATATATATATATATATATATATATATATATATATATATATATATGTGTGTCTCTCTCTCTCTCTCTCTCTCTCTCTATATATATATATATATATATATATATATATACACACACACACATATATATATAAGATAGGCTTCTTTCAGTTTCCATCTACCAAATCTACTCACAAGGATTTGGGTGGCCCAAGGCTATAGTAGAATACACTTGCCCAAGGTGCCATGCAGCAGGACTGAACCCGGAACCTTGTGGTTTGGAAGCAAGTTTCTTACCACACAGCCATGCCTGTGCTTAGTAAGTATGAATAAAATCACTGAGAAATTTATTACACATGCGGGATTCACATAACTTTGCATGGAAGAGAAAATAAAGAATATAACTCTCCCATTCAATGTAAATGTCCCTATGAACATAGCGAAGAATATTTTATGGAACGTTAATTACCAGCATTACACTCACAAATACCAAAAGCCTTTTAATGTGGATAATGTTGGAGTTAGTTACTCCTGTCTTGAAAATATCACTTTCAAATAGTATTTTATGTATCACACCTCAATTCAGTAGGTGCAATTATGGAGAATATAAATGAAATCACAATCTAAATCTTCAACTGAAGGTTTCACATTTCATACATGATTCTTTAGTCCAGATACAGATATAGCTCTTTTGTCCTATTTATATGGCAATTTGGTGGGCAGTGAATTGGCATTAAAATTATCACCAGTAGTATACACGAGAAGACTCATTCATATTCCTGCATGGTGCATAACTGCGACTTTGGTCTCTGATAAAGGGGCCGCTCTATACTTGCACGAAGTGAATGAAATATCATATCCTGCTGTCAGCAGTCATGGTCACTATCAACAAATTTATGTCATTGATTTCCATTCTGATTTAATTATTGTTTTGAAATTCTTGGAAATGCCACTAGAGTTTTGAATGAAACAAAAGAGGATTAACGATTACTGTGGACATAATTTCTCCTATTAAAAGAGGATATGATAAATAACATACTACACATTATTTACATTATTTACATTTGACAGATATTTGTCCTCATCCTGCTTGTTGCTACCACAACGTTCAGCCTTCATCAGGTGTCCTGGTGGAATTTTGAACCCAACCTTGGGTTCTTATTCCTAAGGTATTTTTTGCTGATGTTACTATTATTATTATTATTATTATTGTTGTTGTTGTTGTTGTTGTTGTTACTCAGGTCACTGCCTGGAATCGAACTTGAATTCTTGGGGTTAGTAGCCTGCGCACTTAACCACTATGCCATATGCCTGTGGGCGTAGTGCCTAAGAGTGCAGGTATTGATGCTAAGATTCTGAGTGTGATTCCAGGCAGTGACCTGAATAATAATAATAATAATAATAATAATAATAATAATAATAATAATAATAATAATAATAATAACAACAACATCGAAAAATACCTTAGGAAGAAGAACCCAGGTTCGAAATTTCCCCAAGACACCTGATGAAGGCTGGAGGGTATATTAGCTGAAACGTTGTATTAACAACAAATAAGATGAGGACAAATATCCGTCTAATGTAAATAATGTACATAATGTAAATAATATTTGAAAATGGGATTAATTATTTAATTATAGACACAGTTAGCTAAAAAGAACATCGAGTCATAGAATTCTTATCCTAAAAAAGAAGTAGACAAATCCCCAAAAGAAGAACAAACACAAAAAAGAACTACAACACAAAGATGTAGTACATGTAAAGTATTAGCAGATGCTCAGGGAAGGAAAGAAAGATGGTTTAATGTTTCGAGCAAAACTCTTCTTCAGAACAGTGGAATGTCCAATAGAAAAGGAAGACAGAGGAAGAAAATCGCCAATGATTCACATGTGGTTACAACAGGCTTCTTTTACTTTCTGTCTACCTAATCCACTCACAAGGCCTTGGCCAGCCTGAGGCTATAGTAGAAGACACTTGCCCAAGGTGCCATGCAGTGGGACTGAACCCAGAACCATGTGGTTGGGAAGCATGCTTCTTACCACATAGCCACACTTATGCCTATACATATATTTATATATATTTATGTATACATGCACATGTGCCTGTGTGTCTGTATATGTATGCATGCTAACCACTACACGCATTTTTTTTCTCTCCTTGTTTCTTTCTGTGTTCCTTTCTGTGAAAGAGCGTAGGCTCAAAACGTTAAAAACTTTTTCAATTCCTGAGCGTTATACTAATACATCTATTTATTTTCTACACCACCTGTCTTTGTTGTTTTTTTGTGAATTCTCTCTCTCTCTCTCTCTCTCTCTCTCTATATATATATATATATATATATATATATATATATATATATATATATATATATATACACATGTTATTGTATCTATTAACGTGCATGATTGTTTGTGTAATGCATACATGCCTACTTATAAATAGTAAGTTTTCTCCTTTTATTTCTTGGAATTTTTCGATGGTGTCATTGAGTCTAAATGACTTAATCCTTCTGTCCTGTTCCACACCAAACAATGGACCAGCGCTACCAAATGAAGCAGCGTGCAATATACAACGAGAGTTCAAAGATTGACATACAAGGAACATGTATAATGGTAAATGAAGCACGAATCTTATAGCAATGGTGTTAAGTTGTGACGTTGGCATTCAATTAGCTTGGCAGGGTATTAGCATTTAACTCCTGTCTCTGTGAAAGTCTTTGAGAGAATTATGTGGAACTGGTCTTCTGCCAAATGCTGGCGAGATATCTCAGATCAATGACTGTTTTGTTTGGCATCTTCCTGTGTTAATGCTGTCTTTCCTGCTGTTATTGATTATTAATTAGAATTCTCAAAATATATCAATTAAAACTAGTATCGTTCTTGGAGAAGATTTTATGGGCAAATTTCTGCAAGTTACAGAGAAACTTTCCAAAGTTGGATTTCACTGGAGATAGACATAAAATAATAAAATAACTTCTCTTGTTCCATGTTGCACATTATTATTATTATTATTATTATTATTATTATTATTATTATTATTATTATTATTATTATTATTATTATTATTATTATTATTATT
>NC_068990.1:26739864-26748860 GCF_001194135.2 Octopus bimaculoides
TCTCTGAGTGGTTGGCGTTAGGAAGGGCATCCAGCTGTAGAAACTCTGCCAAATCAGACTGGAGCCTGGTGTTGCCATCCAGTTTCACCAGTCCTCAGTCAAATCGTCCAACCCATGCTAGCATGGAAAGCGGACGTTAAACGATGATGATGATGATGATGATTATTATTATTATTGAGCGAGAGAGCAGTGCATGCCATCAAAATGACACTGGGGTAAAATATACGAAGCCCATTATACCCATCATGACTACCTGTTTGATAAGGGTACACTAGGCACATGCATCACAACCATATGTGTGCGACATGGTGATCTCATATCAAGATAAATAGCGCATGATTTCGCAGGTGGGGCCCAGTTAGAATTTTCTTCAGGTTGAGTAGCCTATCCTGCTCAAAAGGTCCCTGAATAAGATTTGTTTAAGGATGTTGAACAAAATACCCATGTTTCCAGAGGTAAATTATCTAAACCCCAAAGAATTCCTCTCAACTCATGGCTATGAAGCTCCCCCACTACTTCTGCTCATGATCCGAGATGCACATATTGTCAGCCACCAAGGGACATGCAAATTTGTCAGCCACCAAGGGACATGCAGAATATTTGCTGTAGTCCATCTTTTATACCAAGGCAAAACAATGTACATGATTACACTTATCATTATTATTATTATTATTATTATTATTATTATTATTATTATATGTTTGACTTTTGCTTTGCATTTGTACAAGTTGACTCCAAGTCTCACCCAGAGACTTATTATTATTATCATCATCATTATCATCATCATCATTATTTTTATTATTATTATTAATATCATTATTATTATTAAAATAAAATGTGGTGAGCTGGCAGAATTGTTAGCACACTGGGCAAAATGCTTAGCCATATTTTGGCTGTTGGTACATTCTGAGTTCAAATTCCGCCACGGTTGACTTTACCTTTCATCCTTCCGGGGTCAATAAATTAAGTGCCAGACAAGTACTGGTGTCGATGTAATCGACTATCTCCCCACCCCCAAATTCAGGCTTTGTGCCCATAGTAGAAAGAAGTATTATCAAAATAAAGTTGGCAAGCTGGCATAACAGTTAGAACAGCAGACAAAAAGCTTGATGGCATTTCGTCCATCTTTATTTTCTGGACATTATTTACATTATTTACATTTGTCCTCATCTTGTTTCTTGTTAACACAATGTTTCAGCTGAAATACCCCCCAGCCTTCTTTGGGTGTCTTGAGGAAATTTCGAACCTGAGTTCTCATTCCTAAGGTATTTTTCAATGTTGTTATTATTATTATTATTATTATTATTATTATTAAGGTCACTGCCTGGAGTCAAACTTGGAATCTTGGGGTTAGTAGCCTGCACTCTTAACCACTACACCATATGCCTGTGGGCAATTATGGAGTGAAGTTTAGGGCTTATAAATCTAATATTTTCCTATCCTTCCTTAATACCAGTTCCCATATACTACTAATATCTGCTTTCAGTCTGTTTAGGAGGTTGCTGTGTCCTAGCATATGTGCTGCTCCTTTTAGTTTTTGTATTTTCCAGTGGTGTTCTCTGAACTGATAAGTCTCAAAGAACACAGCATTGAGTAATCCGTGTAATTTTGGAAGGATCTTGATAAGAAAAAGAAACTTTCCAATCAGGATTCGAGGCTTCCTTCCATTCTCCCTATAATTGGTATACATGTCATATGCTTTTTAATCTAGCAGTTGAATCTTATATAAACATTCTGATACATAGAGAATATGTGGAATCTTGTTGATCGGGTTGTACTGTCAAATGAATAAAGTCTATAGAAGTGGCCACAGTAGGATACAGTAAGACATTCTTAAAATTATTGTTGTTAGGCTGGCTCACTCCTCACTCATAATTAAAACTACTTTAATTAATGATACCCAGATATAATATTTCAGATTGTTACAAGAGAAACAAAGATAAGCTACTCCGGTTTAATTTCTGCTGATGTAATAAATATTACAAATCTCTTTCAAAACAATATAAAATGATAAATGTTTAGACATGTTAACAAATTTCTGAGTTTTATTAAATTTGATCTTAGAATTTTAAACTCTCGATCAACCTGTCAGATTTAGTTATATTTTCTAGACATATATCTGGGTATTGCAAAGTCACAACTCTCTTCTTCATTGTTTTAAATAAAATGTGGTTGATTGTCTTTTCATAATTATCGTTAAAGAAATAACTATCTTGCCTAATTTAAGAATTGAAAAATGTGGGTTCAATAATTTAGAACTTTAGCATTCAAACTGGTTATATCTGGTCCAAATATTTCAACTTGTTTTATGTTCAAACCATTCAGATGCAGTCTCTCACACCCACCCTATAATATCATTCTAAAAGCAATAATCATATCATCAAAATTTTTGAAGCTACGAGATATCGAATGATTAACTCATAACAATGTGAATAAAGAAGGATTACATTTGACAGGATAATGTGAATGCTAAAGGGTTAAAAACGGGGCTGTAAGTAATGTATTAACTTTGTGCTCCTAAGTTAAATTTTGATAGAAAATGGTTTCCTGGTTTAGGACAAATGTTGCTGTAATTTAGCCCAGGAGACATCGTCTCCAGCTGGCCATACGATCTGTGTCTTTATATCTTTGAACAAGTGAACCTAGCACCCCCACTCAGCTCAAAAGAATATCTGTGTATCACGGTTTCTGGGTTTTGAGCTGAGTGGAGGTGCTATATTCCCTTGTTCGATAGCCAACTGGAGACAATGTCTCCTGGGGCTAAATTACAGCAACATTCGTCCTAAACTAGGACTGCCCTGTTATGTTGGCAAACAATCTTTACTACAAAGTACTGTTGCTGAATATCTCTCGTTGTGAGATTTACAAATAGTCATTTTCTAAAAATGGTTTTTCCTTCATAGTTTTAGCTTTGTTCCATGTATAAATCTCAGCTCAATGTTTTCAGTTAAAATCAAGTATAAAATTACGTTATTTCTTCAAGACTAAATATGAAAGCTGCTGTCTTTGAAGGAATTTCACCAGTTCAGAATTTGTATAAATGCTGGAGCCACATAAAATGTACCCAGTACACTCTATGAAGTGGTTGGCATTAGGAAGAGCACCCAGCTATAGAAACCATGCCAAATCAAACAATGGAGCTTGGTGCTGTTCTCTGGCAACTTCTTATTTCTTTATTGCCCACAAGGGGCTAAACATAGAGGGGACAAACAAGGACAGACAAAGGTATTAAGTCGATTACAACGACCCCAGTGCGTAACTGGTGCTTATTTAATCGACCCCGAAAGGATGAAAGGCTAAGTCGACCTCGGTGGAATTTGAACTTAGAACGTAGCGGCAGACAAAATACTGCAAAGCATTTGGTCTGGTGTGCTAACGTTTCTGCCAGCTCGCCGCCTTGGCAACTTCTGTCAAACCAACTAACTGATGCCAAAATAAATAACGGATAAAAGGAAATTTGGCAGGATGGTCAGTTAAAGAGAAATTTGACAGGATAGTCAGTTGCTTACTGACACTCGTTGACACTGCTTTGAAGAGGCCAGGGAACAGAAGAAAAAAGAAGAAAGAAGAAATGCACTCAACACCGAGCTGAACACACCTCCGAAAGTTGAGGAGTAGGGGCTGAAACCAGACGTGATTCTTCCTGATGTCTTTAGCCACTGGATCCTATAAAGGAGCTGTTGAGGTAGTGAACCATAAAACGTGGTTGGAATTTCTCAGATAATGGATGCTAAATGATGATGATTACGATGATGATTTCACTATGTGGATTTTGATGTCTCCACAGTCCTTAAAGATTCATCTATTAGAGTTTGTAAAATATTTAACTGCTTCATTTTATACATTTTATTAACAATGACTAACAAAGAAAATTTCATTTGTCATTTGCATTGTCAAGTCTTCAGAGATTGGTATGCTTGTAACAGCACATATGACTGATATCCCAGTAGAAGCAATCCCAAACAGTCTTTCATTTTTTTAAGCAAAATCAATGTCTAAAAAGAGAGCAGCTTCTTTGATCATGGAGAAGACATCCAAAAGTTTCAGGAGTCCTGTGTGGACAAAGGGAAACCATTTCCTTCATCAAGTTGTATTAACATCCACCTGTTTGGGAATCAATCTTGAGAGAAATCCATATGCAATAACACACAAATAGTAGTAGTAGTAGTAGTAGTAGTAGTAGTAGTAGTAATAATAATAATAATAATAATAATAATAATAATAATAATAATAATAATAATAATAATAATAATAATAATAGTAATAATAATGCCCGGATACAGTACCAGGCAGTGGCTCTCATGGCTTCTGATCTTAATTGATTGGCAGTGTTATCATGTACATTGTTTTATCTTGGTATAAAAGATGGGCTACAGCAAATATTCTGCTCAATACCACAGATTTGCTTTCGTTCTTTCAGGGTTGATGAAATAAGCACCAGTTATGCACTGGGGTTGAGGTAATGGATTGTAGCCCTCCCCAAATTTCAGGCCTTGTGCCTTGGCTGTGTGGTAAGGTTCTGGGTTCAGTCCCACTGTGTGGCACCTTGGGCAAGTGCCTTCTACTATAGACTTGGAATAACTAAAGCCTTTTGAGTGGATTTGGTAGATGGAAACTTAAAGAAGCCCTTCGTATATATATATATATATATATATATATATATATATATATATATATACATTGGCGATTTTCTTCCTCCATCTTCCTTTCTATTGGGCTTTCCTCTATTTCTGAAGAAGAGCGTCTGCTCGAAACGTTAAACCATCTTGCTTTCCTTTCTGAACATCTGCTAATATGTTACATGTCCTTGCAATGTTGTTTTTTGTGTTTGTTCTTTTTGAATTTACTATAATATATACATATGTATATGTTTGTGCATCTGTGTTTGTGCCCCAACATTGCTTGACAACTGATGTTGGTGTGTTTACGTCGCCGTAGCTTAGTGGTTTGGTAAAAGAGACTGATAGAATAAGTACTAGGCTTACAAAGAATAAGCCCTGGGGTTGATTTGTTCGGCTAAAGGCAGTGCTCTAGCATGGCCACAGTGAAATGACTGAAACAAGGAAAATAAAAGAATAGTAAGCATCTTTACAATGATAGTAACAATAACGAAAAGAATTTAAGGCAGGGGGAGCTGCAGAAACGTTAGGACGCCGGGTGAAATGCTTAGCGGTATTTCTTCTGTCTTTATGTTCTGAGTTCAAATTCTGCCAAGGCCAACTTTGTCTTTCATCCTTTTGGAGGTCGATAAATTAAGTACCAGTTGTGTACTGGGGTTGATCTAATTGACTGGCCCCTCCCCCAAAATTTCAGGCTGTGTGCCTAGAGTAGAAAAGAATACTGTAAATAATGACAATGATATAGTTTCAAACTTTGGTAGAAGCTTTGCAGTTTTAGGGGTAGCGCTTTACTTGATTGGTATTCTATGTTATCGACACAAGAAAGGTGAGGGTTGAAGTCGACTTTGGTGAATATTAATGGCAACAAGAAATATGGCACTAACGATAAAAACAAACAATTTGTGCTGAAACCCCCTCTCCCAATTAAAATGATTGGTGGTGATTGTTATCATCTTTGATTGAAAAGGCCAAAGTCCAGAGAAGAAACAATGCTTTCGTATGAGTTACTAACTGTCGGCCAATTGCATCAGAGAGTGAATTATATGGAGAGAGAATATTTGAAAAAATGACGGGATCTCTGAACCATGTCCAAATGAAAGAAAGCAAAACAATGAGAAGAAGTGAGAAACATTAAGAAAGAAAGGAATGGAGGATAGTTGTGTAAAGATTATAAAAGAAACAAGTTCAAACAGATTTTTGTAAAGTTCAGTCCGGTTCATAGACATTTTGGATAGTCACTCCATGAATGGCGCTAAGTGTTACATTATAGGAATGTGAACAAAGAAATGATGCGAGCACACCAGTGCACCGCTGTATGCTACAGCTGTCCAAAAATTGATAGCTAGCTTATCATTTTAATGCAAATACTTAATTCTAAAAATTCAGTTTCCACTATTAATTTAAAAAAAAAAAAAAAAAAAAAAAAAAAAAAAAAAAAAAAAAAAAAAAAAAAAAAAAAAAAAAAATAATAATAATAATAATGATGATGATGATAACGATGATGATGATGATAGTGATATTAATAATGATAATAATAATTGTAGAATAAATAATTAAAAGATGAATAAAAATTGAAAAAAATAAGGAAATAAGAAAACTGGCAAGATATTATCAAAAAAAAATTCAAAAATTAAATAAATAAAGTGAAGATAATTTGCAGATAAAACACCAACATCAATCAATAACTAATTTGGTAAGAGTCAATAAAAGATGGTTTCATATGCTGAGCGCTTTCCATCATGTGTTATCATTTTGTATTGTTTTATTATTTTCATTTTTATTTTGTTTGTTTTTGTTCATTTGCATTTTTTTCCCTTTTATATTTATATGGTTTTTTTTTCAATATTTTGCAGAAACCACTATTGATATCAATCAGTAAACACAATTAGTTTGAGTCATTAACCTTAAATTACTAATGCAATTTATTTATAAAACTACAGAACAAAAACCCCCCACAAAAATAAGAAATGTCAAATATTAGAAAAAAATATATCGGAAAAAATAAAAAATAGATGTTGAAAAAAAAAATTTTTTTTAAACAACAAAAAATTAAAATAGAAAGAAAGTAAAAAAGACTTAAGAAAATAAAAGAAAAAAACTTGACATAGTAAAAAAAATTAATAATAATAATAATAATAATAATAATAATAATAATAATAATAATAATAATAAAATTGTATGAATTAAAAATAAAATTAAAAATGAAATAACTAAAACAAAAAAAAAAACAATACATATATATAATTGAATACATAGTTATAAAGTGATATTTTCATGCTAGCATCTTCACTCTTACCATCAACACTAACAACAACATCACCAATGTTACAAACCCCATAGTCTTCATTTTATAGTCGTTAGTATTAAGAATGAAATTTTCTAATCAGCTTACTTGTTACAAGTACAGCTTAATGTATGCATGTGTGTGTGTATGTATGTATGTATGTATGCATGCATGTGTATGTATGTGTGTGTGTGTGTGTATGTATGTATGCATGTATGTATGTATGTATGTATGTATGTATGTATGTATGTATGTGTGTGTATGTATGTATGTGTGCGTATATGTATGCATGTATGCATGCATGCGTATGTATGTATGTGTATGTATGTATGTGTGTGTATGTATGTATGTATTTATGTATGTGTGTGCGTGTATGTATGTGTGTATGTATGTATTTATGTATGTATGTGTGTGCATGTATGTATCTATTTATGTATGTATGTATGTATTTATATATGTATTTGTGAGTGTGCATGTATGTATGCATATATAAAAGTATGTATGTATTGTATGCATGTTTGTATGTATGTGTGTATATGTATGTGTGTATATGTGTGTGTGTGTGTATGTATGTCTTTTTATTGAAGTACGTATGAATGTATAAAGACTTGAGAAATAAACGAATAAACTAACATGCCAGAAAAATTCAAAATAATAACATTAAGTGAATAAAAAAATATAATTTGAATTTAAAGACAAAAAAACACACTTATAATTGAATACATGGTTATAAAGTGATATTTACATGCTCACACCACCACCACCACCAACTATCACCACCACCACTGCTATCATTATCATCCTCGTTGGCACCATCACCACCTCCATTGTCACCCCACCATTGTCACCACCAAAACTGCTGCCACCACCATCACCACCATCACCATAATGATGATGATGATGATGTTGATGATGATCATCATCATCACTACTGCCACCACCATCATCATCATCACCACCACCACTACCACCATCATCATCACCATCATCATCACCATCATAACCACAATACCTACCACCACCGCCACCACTACCACCGCCACTACCATCACCATTATCACCATCATCATCATCATCATCACCATCATCAACAACAACAATTGTATCAACACCAGCAGCTACCTGTGTTTTCTTCATTTTATAGTCGTTAAGTGTTAAGAATAAAATTTCTAATCAACTCATTTGTTATAAGTGCAGCTTAACATTAACGTATATATATATAATATTTACATACATTCATACATACATACATACATACATACATACATACATACATTCATACATACATACATACATGCATGGATGTGTGAATGTGTGCTGTATATAAATATTTGTGTGTATGTTAGTGTGTGTGTGTGTGTGTGTGTGTGTGTGTGTGTGTGTTTGTGTGCATGTGTCTGAGTGAATTGAGGTTCCAGATGCAAGTTGCTTTACAAAATTGCATTATTCTGATACAGGTTGTATAAATAGCATTAATCGATCATTTAGTATACACACACAGACACAAGCTATGTTCAGTAAACATTGGATGTACGCGTGTTTGTATGTGTTTTGTGTGTGTGAGTGAGTGAGTGGGGACCCCGTGTATGTGTACGTGTGCACATATGTGTGTGTGAGTGGGGACCCCGTGTATGTGTACGCGTGCACATGTGTGTGTCTTTGTTTTGTTAGTGGTTTTCAAGGTAAGGAAGTGTGATGGTATGGCAGGTAGGTAGACGTGATAGCAAATTCATCCCCGGGTCAATGATGGAAGAGCTAAGCCCTAAGTAAACAGCTCACTGCTGACGCTGACAATTTTGTTATTCCTGTAGGAATGGTATGGTTAGCAAAGAAGCACTGGGAGTTAAACAGATGGATGAGGTGCCGAGGGTTTGTGGGAAAGTGGGGCTGTTGGAAGGTCTTGATAATGATGGAGGTTAGGTGCAGGTGTGGCTGTGTGGTAAGCAGTTTGCTTCCCTACAGCATGGATCAAGATTCGGTCCCACTGTGCGGCACCTTGGGCGAGTGTTTTTATTATAGCCTAGGGCCGACCAAAGCTTGCGTGAGGATTTGGTAGAAGGAAACTGAAAGAAGCCCGTCGTATATATATATAT
>NC_068990.1:26749390-26750321 GCF_001194135.2 Octopus bimaculoides
ATCCCCTATACATATATGTATAGAGGATGGGAGGAGGGGACACTTATGCCTATACATATATGTATAGGCATAAGTGTGGCTATGTGGTAAGTAGCTTGCTTCCCAACCACATGGTTCCGGGTTCAGTCCCTCTGTGTGACACTTGGGCCAGTGTTTTCTACTATAGCCTCAGGTTGACCAAAGCCTTGTGTGAGGATTCGGTATATATGTGTGTGTGTGTGTGTGTGTGTGTGTGTGTGTGTGTATGCATGTTTTTGAGTGTGTGTTTGTCCCCCCACCCAACACCATCACTTGATAACCGATGTTGGTGTGTTTATGTTCCTGTAATCTAGCGCTTCGGCAAAAGAGACTGATAGAATAAGTACTCGGCTTACAAAGAATATGTCCTGAGGTCGACCTGCTCAACTAAAGGCAGTGCTCCAGCATGGCTGCAGTCAAATGACTGAAATGAATTAAAGAAGGAAAGAATATACATCTATGTGTGTGTGTGTGGGGGGGGTGTATATTTTTCAATACACACTTATGTTTACATATGTGTGGCAACATTTGATTGTGTAAATCATCATCATCATCATCATCATCATCATTTAACGTCCGCTTTCCATGCTAGCATGGGTTGGACGATTTGACTGAGGACTGGTGAACCAGATGGCTGCACTAGGCTCCAATCTGATCTGGCAGAGTTTCTACAGCTGGATGCCCTTCCTAATGCCAACCACTCCGAGAGTGTAGTGGGTGCTTTTTTTACATGCCACTGACACGAGGGCCAGTCAGGCGGTACTAGCAATAACCATGCTCAAAGGTGTTTTTTACGTGCCACCTGCACAGGAGCCAGTCCAGCGGCACTGGCAATGACCTCGCTCGAATGATTTTTCACGTGCCACCGGCACAAGTGCCAGTAGGGCGACGCTGGTAACGATCCCGCTCAAAT
>NC_068990.1:26751927-26753276 GCF_001194135.2 Octopus bimaculoides
CATATATATATATATATATCTATACATAGATATGTATGCATATATTTATGTATATAAATATACACACACTCACACACACACACACACACACACACACACACACACACACACACACACACACACTCTTAGAACTGCAGCCATGTTTTGAAGGAAGAGATTTACATAATGGTGATCTATTTTATTTAGCAATCACACTTTATTTTTTAAATCTACCCTATTGGACAGTCTATTATAAGTCTGAGCATGGAGGATGCATGTATGCATGTATGTATGTATGTATGTATGATGTATGTATATACATATGTATGTGCATACATGTGTATGTACCTATGTATGTACGTATACATGTACATGTGCATCAACACAGGAGATTGGAAAACTTCTTGGTATTAATTATTCACCATTACACGTGTTTCATTTGCTAATAGGAGCTACAAAATTGTACATACAATAGAAAGGATGTAAGATATTTCCCATTAGAAATTCTTCAGGCAGACAAGCAATAAAATTCTCTAACTGAAGAATTTTCAATAGCAGGCATCTCCTACATGTTTCTCCTACATGTATAGACTATAACTCATCATTACTTAACGTCCACTTTCCATGCTAGCATGGGTTGGATGGTTTAATGGGAACTGGCCAAGCAGGAGCCTGCACCAGACTTCTGCTTCTGTTTTGGCAGCCACAGTTTATCCCCTATTTTTGCAGCTGACAATCTTTTTTAATGGTAGATTTGTTGCTGTTTGCTTTCATTGGGTAGTGGTCTTTCTTCTCTCTTACATAGAACTTGGTGATGTGTCTGCTGTAATTTTGAAAGAAAACATGTTGTTGATGTTGCTGTTGTTGTTGTTGCTGTGTTAGTTTTTGCTATTGTTCAGTCTTAGATAATCTTTAATCCAGTAGAGTTATCAATGAAAAAGTATGGAAGCCATTAAAGAAATGGAAGACTAATTCTATTAACCAAAGAAAGAAAAAGTCTCTCTCTTTAGGCAGAAAATAGATTTAATCCTCCATTGCAAGGTTTAACACCACCAGATGTCTCTACACTGAGCCCAAGTACTCTTAGTTGTAAAACTGAAGGGATCGGTTTCCATTTTGGGGTTTAAAATATCCTTGCAATAAGTTTTTCAGAGTGTTGCAATATCTATCATTTATCTATCTCTATCAACAGATCAGTCGATCAGTCAATCAAACAATCAATCAATCAGTCTGTTTGTCTGTCCATCTGTCTGGCCGTCCATCTGTCTGGCCGTCTGTCTGTCTATCTATCTATCTATCTATCTATCTATCTATCTATCTATCTATCTATCTATCTATATATATATATATATATATATATATATATATAT
>NC_068990.1:26753557-26754150 GCF_001194135.2 Octopus bimaculoides
ATCGGCAACAATCTGATTATATAACTTTATGCTCATCAATGTAAGCCAATATGGAAAGGAATAAGTCACCATATTCCGCCATATTCCCTTCCATGCTGGCTAACTCTGATGAGTGTATAGTTATATAATCAGATTGTTACCTAACACTTCATTGTATTCTTTACATGTAACCGCTTATTAAGATCAGTCATACTCTTTTACTTGTTTCAGTCATTTGACTGCAGCCATGCTGGGGCACCGCCTTTAGTCAAGCAAATCAGCCCCGGGATTTATTCTTTGTAAGCCTAGTACTTATTCTATTGGTCTCTTTTACTGAACCGCTAAGTTATGGGGACGTAAACACACCAGCAACGGTTGTCAAGCGAAGTTAAGGGGACAAATACAGACACACAAACATATACACACACAAACATATATATATATATACGACGGGCCTCTTTCATCAGCATCATCATCATCACCATCATCATCATCATCATCATCTTGAGCACCACCACTACCATTAACACCACCACTACCACTACCACCACCATCGTCATCTTCATCACCTTCATCATCATCATCACCATCATCATCATCATCATCATCGCCAT
>NC_068990.1:26757619-26762619 GCF_001194135.2 Octopus bimaculoides
CTCTTTTACTCATACCAGTTACTGAGTCTGTGGTCATGCTGGGGCACCACCTTAAACAGTTTACTTGAACTAACCCTAACCTCATCAGCCCTGGTACTCATTAATTTCCTCAGTCCCCAGGTACCTTAGATGCACAGGCCTCTAATATCCAAGTAGCCAAAAGTATCACCAGAAGGGTGTCTGACGGGAGTGATGCAGCCCAGACCCCTTAGTGTAAGAGGTTAAGAGCTGAAACACATACCTGACGGGGTTTCTTCTTGGAAGACCTTTTGCTGTTCAGCTCTTCTGAGAGTTTCTTACCACAGGGATGTAAAGAAACCGAGCAGTGATGGAACACACACACACATAGATAGACATTTACATACTCACATATAGACATACATACACACACATATATATATACATATATATGCACACATATATACATATTCATACACACATATACATATGCATACACGTATATACACATACACAAATATAAATATACAAGCACACACAATCATCATCATCATAATCGTCATTTAAGGTCTGCTTTCCATGCTAGCATGGGTTGGCCGATTTGACTGAGGACTGGTGAACCAGATGGCTGCACCAGACTCCGATCTGATCTGGCAGAGTTTCTACAGCTGGATGCCCTTCCTAACGCCAACCACACATACACACACTCATATACATATATATGCACACACACATACACATACACACATACATATATATACATACACACATATACATATACAAGCACACACGCACATATATATACATACATATACATAAATATACACACACATATACATATGCATATGCACATTCACAGACACAAACACACTCACACACACACATAAATATACACATTATATAAGATTCTACATTGTTCCTATCTACACTCGGAGAATGTAATGGGTGCTTTTATGTGCCACCAGCATATGTGCCATTTGTGGGACACCTGTATCCACCACAACTGTGGAAAAAAAAACAGGCTCCAGCTTAGGATGAAAAAGATTGAAAATTTCCCACCTCCAATTAACATAGGAATCCTCCCACCCCAGGTATTGGTTGGCCTGTAATAGAATATACTTGCTCAAGCTGCCATGCAATGAAATTGAACTCAAAACTATGTGGTTGAAAAGAAAAGTCCTTAATCATACAGCTTTGCCTGTGAATAAGGATTTTATCATGACTGTTTTAACATCCGTTTTTCCAAGCTACAGTAAGATGCTCTTCCTGTCACCAACCTTCACCTGTTTCCAAGCAATGGAATATTTCTTGGCCAGACATGTTTTCATGGAAGATTGGAAATGAACAACATTGCTTGTATGATGGTGATGTTTGTTTACAGTCATCACATGATTGTTACGTGACTTGACATCACTTGATGTCAAATCAAAGACATACACAAATTCCTCCATGCAGTCAGCCTTGGTGGAATTTGAACTCAGAACATAAAGACAGATGAAATATCACTAAGCATTTCTTCCAGCATGCTAATGTTTCTGCCAGCCTTTTGTTACCAAAATATTGCAAAACTTTTGATTCAGCACAATAAATATCAATTATTGTATGTAACACCATTGTGTAATCCTGTGTTGAAAGGAAATGGTTTCTTTGTAATCTAGCATTAAGCTAATCCACTTTTGGGTTAACTAATATGCAGAGAGATGTCATATTTAACATGTAGGAAGATGTCTTTAATCACTTGTAACTGCATTATCAAATTCTTTATTGGAAGGGATTGTGTCATAAACCTTAGCCGCTCATGTATATTGTTAATCTACTTAGTATGGGGTGTTTTGGTAAAGACCAAGAAGCGTATGTTACTTCACCTTCTACACAAAACCCTAGCCCTCATCCATAGCCAACACCTTCCCTTATTAAAGTTGTGGTATGACAAGATGAACTTTGTGAATTCATTTTGACTTTAGGCATTAAGTTTTTCAATTGCTGATCGGAGATTTCTGATATTTAAACAGTTTTGTTTTGGTATGTTCGGTAGTTAATTGGTAGAGTCGTTACAGAGATGGCAAGACAGCTTTGCAAAAATCATTCTGACTCTGTATTCCAAGTTCAAATCCAGTTAATATCAACTTTAAATTTCATTTTTTAGGGATTGATTTGGTAAAGTATCAGTCCTCTTCTGTGATTAATTTCTTCTCTTTCTTTCTTTCTTTCTTTCTGTCTGCCTCTCTATCACATTTGAGAAGAATCCAGTTGTAGTCAGACTTAGAGAAAGATGAGCTTTGCTGAGTTAAAAAACTTCCTAAGCTGCTACATCACAACAATGCCCTTGTAACTACATCAACAAATTGAATTCCTAAACAAAGTTGAAACATGTCCGGAACAGGGCTATTTTTAAAGTGTGTTCTAATTAAAATGTCCTTGCATTTGAACATAAAAGCAATACTTCATTCCTTTCATTCACGTACTTATCTCTCAAGGTCAGTATCTTAAAATATCACTTTTTTATTATTTTTCTGTTTTATAGTTCAGTTAATCAGATCAGAATCAGTTCTTATCTTGTCATTAAAACTTGTTCCATTTATTGCAGTATTTTAGTACAAGACAGTTACATAAAATATAATAATAGATGAGAAATATGTCTGCTACTGTTGAATGTATTGTACAACCTTTAATAATATTTATATGTTCTCCATCTTCAATCAGGTATGGATAATGTTTACCTGTATTTCATGTTCATGTTTAATGTAATATCTACAAAATTTATTACTCTCTACTTAATATCCATCCTAAATTTAGATTAAACTAACTGAAGATCTAATTACAGTTTTTCTAATTTTGCCATTGTTATATTCTTGCAGCAGGCTGGCAGAAACGTTAGCACAAAGGCATTTCATTCATCTTTCCGTTTTGAGTTCAATTTCTGCTGAGGTTGACTTTACCTTTCATTCTTTCAGGGTCGATAAAATAAGTACCACTCGAGTACTGGGATCGATGTAATTGACTTGCCTCTCCTCAAAATTGCTGGCCTTGTGCCAAAATTTGAAACCATTGTTATGGGATAATCGAGTATGGCATGTCTTTGTATCTGTATAAACTGAAGAATCGTATGTTTACTTCAATTCTGATATTTATGCATCTTCATACAGACACACAGACATTGGAAAGTTTATTACTGTGTCACATGACAGAAAAGCAATTACCTTACAAAGAGAAATAAACTCATTTCCTTTCTCATAGACACTCATCAGCAACCACGTCTTATATCTGTTTCATGCTGGAGCACCGCCTTTAGTCGAGCAAGTCGACCCCAGGACTTATACTTCGTAAGCCTAGTACTTATTCTATCAGGCTCTTTTGCCAAACTGCTAAGTTACAGGGACGTAAACACATCAGCATCAGTTGTCAAGTGATGTTGGGGGACAAACAGACGCACAAACATATATAACATGCTTCTTTCAGTTTCTGTCTACCAAATCCGCTCACAAGGCTTTGGTCGACCCAAGGCTATAGTAGAAGACACTTGCTCAAAGTGCCACGCAGTGGGACTGAACCCAGAACCATGTGGTTGGTCAATTTTTCACAACACACTGTCTCTCTTGACATGGCATGTCATCAGCGTCAGCATTGGAGCCCAGCATTTCTGGTCCACTAAAATCTCAAACAGCTGGACAAATTTCTGTAGAAAAATCATGCACATCTGCATAGAAACAAACAGCATGCACTCCTCATCAATTGTAGTTTTGTTACCATTTCACTCCTCACTCATCTGGGCTCATTGAAGAACATTGCAATTCTGGATGTTAGCCACACAGTATACGTTACGAATTAAGAATACATCTTATGTGCATGAATTGGAGGATTTTTTCATTTTGTCTTTAATGGTGAAGAACTGCTTTTGTGAAGTGGTGCCTTCCCTTCCTAACATGCCAGACTATGTTGAATTACTCCTGGAGACACTCTTCAAGAGGCTCTTTCCCAACATAATGTATTTAACAATTGAGCATCTCTTGGAGGTGAACTTGTAAATGACATTTCACTCATCCTGATGCAATTGTTTAGTGCATTCAGCTATTAATCAAACGGTTGGTGGCTCAAGCCCACTCAGAGACGATGGTCCATAGTCTTTATTAGTGCAGGCATGGCTGTATGGTTTGGTAAAAAGCAACCAGCTGAATAAGTTCTAAATGTTTAAAGATAAGTACTAGGATCAATTTGCTTAACTAAAACCTGTTACAACAATGTCTCAGCATGGCTACAATCCAGTAACTAAAATATTTAAAAGCTCACATTGAAGAATTTTTAACCTAGTCCCATATTATTCTCCATTACCCATACTTCTCTTGATGTTGGCCATTGACCATCTAACTGTCCACTGTGGCTTTTCCGGACAGTATTATTTATCTAAATGACCACTTTTGGAGGGAAGATTTCCAGTTATTTTTATTATAAATGTAGCTTGCAGCGGTGTTATTTATGGATGTGGTGGTATATGCCAATGGTGAGATTGTTATGGTGGTTGATGTCATTTGTCAACACAGGAACTGAAAATTCTGCTTCCTGTTTCCTTGCTGCCAACATTCTCTTCAGCATGATGAATGAGGTTGGCAGCCATAATGTCATTGACTTTTAGATCAAGAATAGTGAAGTCACGTGATCTTTTCACCCACCACTCTTCTCTGTGTTGCTAAAGTAAAGATGATCCATTTTTGATATAATATTTTTGTGCTTTTCGTTTATTAGGACAAATATTTTGAGAATGTAAAAAACAGGCACACGTGTAGCTGTTTGGTAAAGAAGCTTGCTTCACAACCACACGGTTTTGGGTTCAATTCAGCTGTGTAGCAGTTGGGGCAAGTGTCTTCTACTGTAGCCCTGGAGCTGACCAATGCCTTGTGAGTGGATTTGGTAGATGGAAACTGAAAGAAGCCCACTGTCTTTGTGTATGTGCACGTATGTGTGTGTGTGTGTGTGTGTGTGTGTGTGTGTATGCCTTTGGATCATTATTTGTGAAGTCCTCATACAATAGCTTGACATCAAGTGCT
>NC_068990.1:26768570-26769940 GCF_001194135.2 Octopus bimaculoides
CAACAACAACAGCAACAACAAAAACAATACCCCCACCGCCCACCACTATCACTACCACCACCATTACCAGCTCTGACATTATCTTCATCATCACCATTGCCATCACCACCACAACCACCACCTCCACTACCACCTCCACAACCACCACCAACACTACCACCTCTGATATCATCTTCATCACCACCACCACCACCACCACCACCATTGTATTCTCATCCCCATAAACGATCATTTATATCCATCACAAGCTCCCTAATTAATTCCAATATGCCGCATGTGATACAAATTGACGAACTCATTCCCAGAGTGCTGATTAATGCATTTGGTGCTAAAGAATTCCTTTGTAATAATATCCGAAATATTTCGTCATCTTTCCAAGCCATTTATTCCGGTGGTCAGTAACTTATTGTTGGTCAGTAGTATGGACATACAAACAAAGCCGCATACATGGAACATGATAAATTTCCACCCCACCCACCCTACTTTAACAATTAGTGATAAACAAGACAATGATAAAATCCAAACAAACAGAAATAAAGAAAATTGGAAGGAATGTGAGAATGGATGTGGGAAATGGGTTTTCATAAATTGAATTAATTGTTACACAGGCGTGGCTGTGTGGTAAGAAGTTTGCTTCTCAACCAGATGGTTCTGGGTTCAATCCTACTATGAGCAAGTATCTTCTACTACAGCTGCAAGGCGACCAAAGTCTTGTGAGTGGATTTGGCTGACGGAAACTGAAAGAGGTCTGTTGTCCTTATCCTCATCTTCATCATCATTTAACGTCCATTTTCCATGCTGGCATGTGTTGGACGGTTTGACAGGAGCTGACCAGCTGAGGGCTGTTCAGGCTCCTTGTCTGTTTTGGCATAGTTCCAATGGCTGGATGCCATTCCAAACGTCAACCACTTTACAGAGTGTACTGGGTGCTTTTACACAGCACTGGCCTAGTTTTTTTTCACAAGGCACCAGTACCGTCAAGCCCACAAGATTACAGATGCTCAGTTGGGGAGGGTTGCTGGAGACAAACCTGTATGCAAGGGCAACCATGCTTTTACTTAGCTTGATGTGCATACACACACACGCACCCGTACCTAACACTCACAATCCCCCACACACACGCATATCCACACACATACACACACACGCACACACACATACACACGCACACACACTTCTCACCAACACAACACACTCACACAGACACGCATACAATCACACACATGGGCATAAACAACACACGCACATACAATAGCAAACGCACGCACACACACGTACACAGCAACGCACATATACACAACATACACATACACACAAACACACACGCACGCACAAAAACATACACATACACACACGCGCACGTACAAAAT
>NC_068990.1:26770743-26774044 GCF_001194135.2 Octopus bimaculoides
ATATATATATATATATATATATATATATATATATATACACATATGTATATATGTGTATATATATGTATGTGTGTATATTGTTTTTGTGTATATATGTATGTGTGTATATATATATTTATATATATATGTATGCATGTATGCAAACACCCACATGCATACGTACTAGTGAGTAACTGTGAAAATCTATGAGGTCCAATTCTATGTTTAAAGTGAAATATTTCGGGTAAACTGCATTTAAATGTCTTAAAACATACCCTAATTATTTATTATTATCTAATGAATAATAAATTATGCACAGAATGCTATAAGAATAAGTGATGCTGTTCAAATAAGGACAGTTAAAATTATGTGGAACACAGTATTCTGTTAACTGAGGTGACCTGTCAATGTCTCAATGAAATAGACATGCAGTGAAAGCAGTGTTGTAAATTCTTGCCTTTGGGTTATATGTTTGAGTTAGAGGAAGAAGAAATACAAAGTCTAATGTTATATTCATAAGAAATGTTAGGTTACAGTTTACAATAAGCCTTTACTAACAAGCAAAAATATCTGTAACACACAAGAGCACCATGAGCACCACTCCAACCACTACCACTACCAACGTTACCACGAATATCGCTATTTCATCATTTTTTCTTTTACTGATATTGTCTATCATGGATTATATAGCATAAATAGTAGATTTTTACAGTGGTAAGATAAGATAAGAGGACGATATGACTGTTCATCATCATCATCATCATCATCATCATCATCATCATCATTAACGGTGGAACGGTCTGCCAGTGCTGGCCAGGCAGAAGCCTGCACCAGACTCCTATAACTGTTTTGGCAGGATTTTTACAGCTGGATGCCCTTCCTATCACCAACCACTCAGCAGAGTGGACTTAGTGCTTTTTATGTGGCGCAAGCACAGGCGAGGTCAGTTTTGACAAGGTTTTTACATCTGGATGCCCTTCCAAATGCCAATCACTTTACAGTGTGAACTGGGTGCTTTTTGACTGGCACATGCACTGACAGGGTCACCAAGTACTTGCAAGACATTGTTATTTGCAGCATATTGAGTGATTGAATAAAATACACCACAGAATCATTTTAATGATTTAAGATACCCTGGTATTCTCTTAGAACATATGACATCTCATTTGTGACCTCTGTTTTATATTTATATATATTTACATCATCTAAAATACTATATCATATACACAACATTTTATAAATACCAGTTTCAAAGTTAGGCACACAGTCAGAAATATCAGTGGTTGTGTGGGTAAGTCAATTACATCGACTCCAATGTTTAAATGTTACTTGTTTTATCGACTCCAAAATTATGAAAAGCAAAGCTTATCTCGGTGGAATTTGAACACAAAACACAACGATGAATGAATTGCCTAGTGTGCTAACAATTCTGCCAATTTACCACCTTACAATATTTTATAAATATTAAGAAAGAGAATGGAGTGAGCAACATGTTTCATTGTATAATCCTACAATTGTTTCATCAACACTTTACTAGAATATTATTATATAATATACAAAATAATACATTGCATCAGTATTATTCTACTGAACAGTACCAACTCATCAGGTTTATGTGTAAATCAGTTTGCTTAATGAACCCTTAGTTTACAGATTATTCAGGGCGGTGAAAAAGTAGGCATATAATTATGAAAAGAGAAAATACTTACAATAATCATTTTTTTTTTTATCAAAACGAATTAAGAGTTATGATAAAAGTATTATTATGATTAATGACACTGACAATATAAAAAAAAATGTGCTAATAATTTTAATGAATTAAGTATTATAAACTTTGATGTGATACCTAATGTAAAGCTACTTTTGCATCACCCTGTATACCCCCTCAAGCCCTTATTTTACAGTATTTAATATATCCCTTCTTGAAGATATGATTAGATCATGTTCAGCAAATCAATTTATACATAAATCCGATGAGCTGATATTTTCCAGTATTGCTTAAATGATACTAACATGCTATTTTATTTTGTATATTACATAATGATAATCCAGTGCTAATATTCTGGTAAAATACTGACGAAACAGTTGTAGAATTATGCAATAAAACTTGCTGCTCATTCCATTGTTCTTGTTTATATTTATATAAACTCTATGGATATTTATAGATTTTCAGATATAACATCAGTAAAGTAATCCATTTTTGCTGTACATTAGTATCAAATAGACAATAGCCATAGACGGACTCTAGAAAGTAAACTAAAAGTTTAAATCCAAATATTGTATATCTCTCTCTTCCTGACAATATACGTGTTAACCTCATCATTAACTCTTATCATTTTGTGTACGCGCATACAAGTGTACTGGAAGTCAAGAATACGTTATCTAATGCATATGTGAAAGTGTGCATATATATATAAATATAAACATATACACACACACACATATATATATATATAAATACACACACACACACACACACACACACACACAAATATACATATATATATATACACATGCACACATGCATATGTGTGTATATATATATATATATAGTTATATATACACAGACATACAGTTGGAGCAGCAGATTTACCAGTTCCCAAGAGAAGGCATGTGTTATTAATTGTATGTTGATATTGTAAATAGTTATTAAATAGAAATATTCTGTATTAAAGAACACACATACGAAGCAGTGCCCAGATCGGCTGTTTCTATTCTATGCAAAGTAAATATATCAAAACATCTGATTAATGTAATAACAGAAATCCTAATATTTATGATCTCACACAGCGTTCACATGTTTAGGATTTCCTCAGTAATTTACAGCATATTACATCCATGAGTGTTGCAATAATCATGGGCATCGTTATGTTGTCTATTTAACAGTATTTACCTCACAACTGAGAGATTGTGGTTTCGATCTCAGGGTGATACTACCTGTGCACCTGTGTATCTCCAGGTGCTATTTTCCTGTGAACCTGTGTATCTTTGGTTGCTATTGTCTGTGCACCTGTGTATCTCATGGTGCTACTACCTGTGCACCTGTGTATCTCAGAGTGTTACAACTGGTGCACTTGTTGTTATGCCAGGTTAATTGCATTTGTAATTGTGTAACATTTCTCTGTTTTTTTTTCTGTCCTTGTTTTCGTACACATTCACTGCTTTATTCCTATGAATCTAATGTTCTTAGCTTAGTTTTTCCTTGGGGGCCAGATTGGAGGCCAGATTGGAGCAATCTCGAGTATAACCAGTCGAAGTTGCAAAGATAATCGGAACTCTTGTCTCATTTTTGTATTGTATATATATATATATATATATATAT
>NC_068990.1:26774460-26782873 GCF_001194135.2 Octopus bimaculoides
ACATGATAGTGTATCTGTGGCAAATTATAATTATATGTCAGAGGTTATTAAGGATTATTATAATATGCATTTCTAAGGAGAATTATATTCAACCCTTTTACGATAATACTTGATGAATGTTGTGTATGATTATCAGAAGGAACCCCGTGTTCTTTCATATTATTTGTACTTTAATTGCTGGAATTGATTTTGTTAAACATTTTAAAGAAACAAAATTCTTACAAAAACAAAAAAACCCACTTGATGACATTTTACTAAAATATGGTAACATTTCAGTTGTCAAAGAAGTCTGAAGAATGATGCCAAGTGAAAATCCATTGGGACATGCAAGCCCCTCATCGATATCATTTGATACATGGATTCGACAATGAAATGTTTGCAAGGAATAAAATTCGTTATTACTTGTATCCAATTTCATTGACATAATCAATCAATGGAAGAGGTGATGAAAAAATAAAAAAAATTAATTTAAAATAGAATAAAGTAAAATGATGAATTATTTGTTTCTGTGGATTATGTTTCTAGAGGAAAGAGAAGCCATCATTTATTTGTTTGACACATTCCTGACATTATATTAAGCTAGACTTCAGCCGAGAAGATTTATTTAACAAGTCACAATTAGTATCAATTAGTCGTTGGCTTTCTTGCTTAACCCTTGATCAGCCCTCATCAGACATATCATTAAAAACACTCCAGATTTTTTGATCTTTCTGTTTGGTGTCACATTTTAACCCCTGATCAGATCTCATCAAACAAACATATAATAAAAATCACTCCAATATTTTTTTTATCTTCCTGCTATTGTTTTTTTAAAATATCTATGACAATATTGACATATGTGTCCATCCTTTTTAGAACACTATAATGTCTAGCATGCATGTCCAGTGACAGCATAGAAGCTCCATATATTTTCCTGGTGAATAAATTACTTACTGTTTGACCTCTGAGTCAGGTCTTTTTGAATAGGTTTGTATTATATCTTCAGGTCTTCTTGACACACTGGACGTTTTGATGATGACCATAGCAAGATTTGGCATTGTGGAAGCAATCAGATGATGACTTAGCCTGACCTTAAGGAATTCCAATGATGACTGTGAAGGCACGTAGCTTAATGGTTAGGGTTTTCAGCTCATGATCATAAGGTCCGGAGTTCGATTCCTAGTAGAATATTGTGTCCTTGAGCCAGGCACTTTATTTTCACTTTTGATCCAGTCCACTCAGCTGGCAAAAATGCGCTGTAATTCAAAGGCTCAGCCACATCACATTTTGTGTCAGGCAGAATCTCCCTGAGAACTACGTTAAGGGTAGTTGTATCCATGGAGTACTCAGCCACTTGCATGAATTTCACAAGCAGACTTTCATTAACTGAATCAACTGGAACTCTTGTCGTTATAACTGACAAAACGCCAGTTGTTAATTATAATCTGATTATTGTTGTTATTGCTGTTACTAAGACCAAGTTGGTCCTGACAGAGCATATGTGGGGTCGAAGGCATTTGAGATCATAACCGTTTTTGGTCTTTAATGGAGAATATATTCTTTCATATTGTCTTAGCTCCTTTTATTTGTTTCAGTCAATGCACTCCACAAATATAAAATGGTTTCTCACCCTTGCACTGTTGATAAATTTTGGTCTCAGTACTTTTCTTGTCTTTTACTTATTCTGAGTCTTGGCACAAAGCCAGCAATTTCAGGGGGAATTTGTTTGGTCAATTACATCAACCCCAGTACTTGACTGGTACTTTATTCTATTGACCTTGACAGGATAAAAAACAAAGTTGACCTTGGCAACCTTTGAACTCAGGCCAAAGAAATACCATTAAGCATTTTGTCCAACACTCTAATGATTCAGCCAGATTTCCACCCTTATATTAATTGTTTCTCCTCATATTGGTTTCACATTTTGGCACAAGGCCAGCAATTTCAGGAGAGTCAGTCAGCTGATTACACTGAACCCTGTTCTCAATTGGTACTTATTTTATTGATCCCGAAAGGATGAAAGGCAAAGTTTACCTCAGCATAATTTGAACTCTGGCAATTGTCTTGCAAGGTACTTGGTGACCCTGTCAGTGCAGGGGCCACTAAAAAGCACCCAGTCCGTACTGTAAAGTGGTTGGCGTTTGAAATGGCATCCAGCTATAAAAACCATACCATAACTGACCTCGCTTGTGCTTGGGCCACGTAAAAAGCACTGAGTCCACTCTCCTGAGTCATTGGTGTTAGGAAGGGCATCCAGCTGTAAAAATCCTGCCAAAACAGTTACAGAAGTTTGATGCAGGCTTCTGCCTGGCTGGCTCCTACCAAACCGTTCCACCCATGCCAGCATGGAAGGCAGACATTAAGCAATGACGATGAACATAAAGATGGACAAAATAACCACAAAGCATTTTTGCCCAACATGCTAACGAGACCACCACCAGTTAGATGCCTTACACAGTTTCTCCTAATATAGACGATAACATACAAAACTTGCATCATCAAAGCAGTTGCTGGAAGAACATATCATAACCAGAGGTTAAAATATATTACTTATTCCAAAACTCACGAGAACTCAAACTTTTCTGTTATTATTTTGTGGACATGTCTCCTGAGTGGCAGAGTAATTTACAATTTTTAACCACAGACATTAGAAGTTTTACAAATAACTACAAAAACAGCACAAGAAAGAAATGAATTTATTAAAACTGCTGGACATAATTTAGAAAGTTTTGCGGGGAAAAATAAGCTGCATAAAAAAAATGTTTCTCGGTAAATATTTAGTCTGAAATAATAACTAAGCATAGATTCATTGCTTCCTTTTTAATAAAACGATTTTGTTAAATATTTACTCTAGAGATTTGTGCAAAGTAGAAAATAACTCTCATTTTAACTAACACAGACTGTATATATATATATATATATATATATATATATATATATATATATATATATATATATATACAGATACATACATATTTGTATACAGATATATGAATTTATATTTATTACATGAGTACACACACACACACACACACACATATATATATATATACATATATATATATGAACAAATGCATGTATAAATATATATATCTGTATGTGAATGAATTTGTGCATGTGAGTGTGTGTGTGTGTGCATATATATATATATACATATATATATACACACACACACACACACACAAATATGTCTGTCTGCCTGCAAATATGTGTGCGTGTGTTTAAAGAGCAAATATGAAACAGACATAATGATGGAATATGTGAGTGATGGTTACATAAGGAGACTTACATAATGAAGTAAAGAGAGAGAAGGAGGGAGAGAGAGAGAGAGAGAGAGAGAGAGAGAGAGAGAGAGAGAGAGAGAGAGAGAGAGAGAGAGAGAGAGGTAGAACTGGTTTGAATGAAATATGTTTATGCATTCATTCACAAATATTTGTTGAAGCAAAAATATATATACTAGACACAACAAACAAAATAAAATAAAAAAAACACAATCAGTTTTTAATGTTGCTTGAAAAAGCAGAAGTATTGATATTTCGAGCCAAAAGCTCTTTGTCAAGGTAGAAAAGAAGAAAAAAATGCTAAAGTTAGATAGTAAAAAGATTTATGTGTATTACTGAACAAATATGGTTGGTAATGATAGAACGGAAGTGGGCAAGCATATGTAGTTTCTGGTTAAAAAGAGTGCAACGGATGGGGAATAACTGTGGGTCATGCAGGTCTCGAGTTCTCAGATTTCAATTACCTGAATTTGCTGAGATTGCAATAGATTTTCTTTATTATAGATTCCAGAATGAAGCTTTCTAGATTGCCAGGGTAATGTGTTATTGAATAATGGTTGTTTTATCTGTATTGGTTTGTTTTGTGTTATACAATGAATTGTAAAGATTCGTCCATATTATATCTATGGTCACTCAGTGTGAATATATTAGGCTGGGCAAAAGCAGGTAAACAGTTGCATAATATGAATGGAATGTTCTTTTCATTTCTCTATTTCTTTTTTGCCTAAGCAATTCATAAATCAACAAAAGGATCTGCAAGAGATACCTAGTTCACTGGAACCAGTTTTTGCTTTATTTCTGGGGACTTTGAGTGAATGCTTTTAGCCACAGGTATTTCATTCCCTTCAGTGGTAACACTGACCAATCAACTATTTCTCAATGGACCCAGTCTGCTGAAATTTGTCATCTATTCTGTAAACTGATAGAGCTAGTCTTTGAAGTTCTTCAGTCCATTTCTTCCTAACCTTTTTTGCATTCTCGTTTTCCAGGACAGATTGATGATTAACTTTCATTGATCATTGGTCAAGTTTCCAGCAATATAATAAATATGTAAAGTCAGAGATAATTATTTGATTATAAAATGTTGGATCATAATTTGATCATAAAATGAATTAGTTAAAGGAGAACATAGAATCATAGAATTCTTATCCTAAAAATGAAATAAGGAAATACAAAGAACATTCCATTCATATTAAGCATCCGTAAACTTCTTTTGCCACTCCTGTATAGTGATTTTATGTTGATAACAAAAAAATATAATCATAACATGAAAGCAGAGGTCTTGAACAAATACATGGCAGACAAACCTCCCATATTTTACATGGCTGTTGACTTGCTGCTAATAAAGTTAGACAGATGATTATGATGTCTTCATACAACGAATGTTTTATGATTTAAAAAAAAATTCCATCAAGGTTTGTGTTGCTGTATTTTGTCTGTCTGATATTGAAACGTTTGTAAATTTGTAAAATGTGGGAAAGTTGTCTTATTGGCTGAATAAAGTGAAAACAGAATAGAAGAGGCCAATTTTATTATAAGACAAACTAGAAAATTATTCTGTTTGCTTCTTATAGCTTCCAAATATTGAATAAATTTCAAACCCCACCTCACAATGTATTATAGAGATTCATGAATGAACAGGATAGTTGTAAACACTGTGAAACAAAAAGAATGCAAGGACTGCACTTTTGCATCATCTGACCATGCTGCAGCAAAAGATTGCAACAGATTACAATATTCCTCATCATCATTTCAACATTCGCCGTTCCATGCTTGGAATTTGTTGAGGTGGATTTTCCAAGGACAAGTGTCCTTTCCAGGTAAGGAAGTATTTCTCCATCACCAGATATGTTTTAATGGAAGACTGGAAACAAAGGACACCACTGACATGACAGTGGCATTTGTTTACAACAACCATGTGAAATCAAAGCAAGGAAACAGTGACACATGCATGCACATATATGTGTGTATGTATATATGTATGTGTGTGTGTATGTGTGTGTGTGTGTGTGTGTGTATCATGGTGTCAATCTCTGGGAGACGATGACAAGAGTATCAATAACTGCTCATGCTGTTAGTAGTCTTGATGTATGGGAATTGGTTTTTATTGCAATTCCTGCACTAAACTGGCTGAGAGATCCACCAGAATTTGATGCTCTCAGAGTAGGTAAGATGTTAGCACAATACTTTCCAGGCTTAGACCAGCTTGCAGTAAAACACACCTGTAAATTCTTTGTAAAAAAATGCACCCATGTTGGCACCATGTAAAAGCACCTTGTACACTCTGTAAAGTGATTGGCATTAGGAAGGGCATCCAGCTGTAGAAACCATGCCAAAGCAGACAATTGGTGCCTGGTGCAGCTCTTTGGTTTATCAGCTATTGTTAATTCATCCAACCCATGTTGATATGGAATGCAGATGCTAAATGATGATGATGATGATGATGTAACTTAATCATAACAATATTAATAACCTGGTGATAGAACTCAATATATGCTTCAAATTCAATTCTCCATTTTGGTGATACTTTCTATCTATAAATGAATGTTTTCCCAAATCTCATTTTTGATGCCCATCAAAGCTGTAAGGTAATACACAAGCACTCACCTCTGATTGCATTGCATCTTATAGCAGAAACAGTTGTAAGACATTGAAATACATTACATAATTCCCTGTTCCCTTATCATTTATATATATACACAATGGTGTTCTTTCAGTTTCTATCTACCAAGTTCATTCAATTTTATGTCATTAAAATCTGGATTAGGTGAGAAAATAATTAGTTAATTATGAAAATAAGGAATTGCAATCCAGTCTTAACCTACAAAGTCTGTAACTTTAACTACACAAAGAGTAAAATAGTGAGACTGTAACTACAAATTTACATAATAAAACAAAATACAAAATTTATAGACACTGCGCCATAGCAACCAAATACGGTATGTCACAACAGCTAAATTATTTCATGATGAGAGAAATAAATCTCATGCTAACTGTTAACGAATTTGAAATATGGTAGTAATGAGATCCTTATTAATGAAATATAATTCAATTCCCAAGCAAATAATGTAATAATAAATCAGTAATAATAAACGTCGTTATAAACCAGATCATCAGCGCTGATAGCATAAGATTGTGAGCACCTTAGAAGGTCGATAGACAAAGGAACTTTGTGTAAAGTTCACAATGAGAATCTGTGTGCCTATAAACGTGTGTTTGTGTGCTCACACACACACACTTGCTTGTATATGTGAGTGTGTGAGAGAGTGTGTATTTTATGGTTGTGTGTGTGTGTGTGTGTGTGTGTGTGTGTGAATGTGCTGTTCTACACTGACAAACATAACCAACAGTAATGCATAAACTGGAATAATGATTTCGGGAATGTTACTGTTTGTAATACGAATCGTAGTTGTGTGTACAGATACACGTGCACATGCTCATGCACACACACGCACACACACACACGCTTCTTATAAATATATATGAAAAAGAAAAAAGAACCTTCTCGAGTCATATAAACTCAGAGGGCTTTGAAAACCGTTGATGTTTTCACATATTTGGGTTCTAGGATAACAAGCAATGCTAAACTCGATAAGAAGGTTCAAACTCTTATAGAAAAGGCCAGTACAACCTTTGAGAAACTTCATGATCGACATTGGTATACCCATGATGTCTCAGTAAGGAAAACAATTGACGTATAGAAGCCAGTTGTTCTAAAAATAAACTCTTTTATATGGAGCAGAGACTTGGACACATTTTTGTAGGTGCTTTAGTCAGTTGATCAACTTTCCTATGAAATGTCTCAGATAAATATGTAAGGTTGATTGGGATGTCAGTGAAGAATAGTGTTATCCTGGAAATGTGTGGGATATCCGGTATAAAGGCCTTCTCGATCAAGTCTCAGATGCGATGGTATGGACACATCTTTGCATAAATAGTGGTTGAATGCTAAAACAAATCTTTTGTGGCCAGCTCGTAAATCCATGACATAAGGTTTACCAGCCACTTCTACAGTGTAAGGACAAATTAAACGATAATTTGAAATACCTAAGTATTAGGAAAAAAAACCTCAGAGAACCTTGGTAGAAATTGTGCTGACGAGGGGAGAGAGTGCTTTTTCCAGTTGAGGTTGTTTGCTATGTAGGTTCCTCATGGTAAGTGGCAGAATGAATTTTGTATGTGAATAGTTATTTGTGTATTTTGTATGTGAATAGTTATTTGTGTATTTTGTATGTGAATAGTTATTTGTGTATTTACTCTGTTAAAGTTTGTTAAGTCTTGGTTTGTGTTTTTGTATGAAAGTATTCTCTTTGTTTATCCATGCTTCATCTGTGGTATTCACTGAACAGAAGTAGAGTGCAAAAAATAATTCACCCAAATTCCAGGTCTTCCCATTCTACCAATGTTCAGCAAATACTACAGTTGAAGCACAGATAAACTAAGAAAATACTTCCATACAAAAGTACAAACCAAGACATAACAAACTTTAACAGGTTACACACACAAATGACTATTCACATGCAAAACTCATTCTGCCACTTATCATGAAGAAGTTTCACAACTAACAACCTAAATTTTAGCCATTGGATTACATAAAAACGACTCCTGTCCACTCTCAGACCAGACAAATTAGATTTGGTCTGACTTGATTATAATTAAACATGTTCACTCGACCGTGTTGGCCTTTCTTTTAGCCACAAAATATACTGTCACATGACACTTACGCATGAACGTAGCGGGAAACGTACAAAAGGTTATAAACTTAATCATACGCTCATTCCCTACAAACATTTGACAAAAAACATTCAGGGCATTGATTGTTTGGACATGTTCAGTCAACCGTGTCAGCCTTAACTTAAGACGTCAAATATCGTCACATGATACTAACATACAGACGTAGCAGGGAATCTACAAAAATTTCTAAGACCAGTCATGTGACTATCCTCTCCCAATCAAATCCTATTCAAAAGATATAGCAATTTGAGTCATGGACTCTCTATAAAAACAGGACAGACTTCAAACACTAGTCAGAAGCAAGACAGATGCGACATAAGCCATGTCTTTCTATTTGAACTTTCTGAAAATCAGGATAAACTGTGAAACTGGTTAAAGCTTTAAATATTTTAATAAAAAATATTTTAACTCTTCTCAGT
>NC_068990.1:26787296-26789917 GCF_001194135.2 Octopus bimaculoides
GTGTGTGTGTGTGTGTGTGTGTGTGTGTGTGTGTGTGTGTGTGTGTGTGAAAGAGCATGTATGTGTGTGTGTGTTTATATGAAACCTAACACATATTGACACTACTACTTTATAGTGAATGATGAATAAACTCCGTTGCATTTTATAGTTTTCCTGTTATTTCATTGGATTGACATTGTCTGTACATTTTTCTTTGTTTGTTTTTTGTTGCTGTTTTATCTTTCTTTCACCAATGATATTTTACTATATTACATCCTCATTTTTTTTTATTAAAAGCCATTCACGCCATCCTCACTAGTTTCAGCTTTATTTCTCTGCAATAATCTCATTGATTATTTGCCCTTTTTTTCTTCCATCTTCTGTCTTAGTGCAGCAACCCAGCCAAAGAAGGGTTATGTTTGCAAATGCATTTGTATGTGTATATATATATATATACATACACACACACACACACACATATACACATATATATACATACACATATTATATATATATATATATATATATATACACACACACATACATACATACATACATACATATATATATATATATATATATATATATATATATATATATATATATATATATATATATATATATATATATACACATACATACATATATAAAATCATACACATCGATACTCACATGTTCATATGCACATGCTCCTACACACACATATATATACACACATATATACATACATATGCATATATAATATATATATATATATATATATACATACATACAGGCATACATATACACAGATGCACACACACACACACATATGTGCGTATGTTTATGCATATATGCGTGTTTGTTGGTATAAAGATGAGTCTGCAGTATTATGAAGTATATAGAAAATCTGTTAATAATTTTGACAATATTCTGTCTTATAGGACGTTCACTCAAGTTTTGATTAATGACACGTTAGCAAGCATTACAATCTAAGCATAATTATATGTCCATGTATATCGACACATGTCTCTGTGTGTGTATATACGTATGTATATATATAAGTATATACACATGTCTGTGTATATAGACATATGGTAATGAGCAGGGTGTTTTATATATGATGCTGCTTTTATAGGCCTGCTGTTCACGATTATAGGTGTTCAAATCGGTTATTGGCTTCAACGCACTCAAGTATACACCTCTGCAAATGCCCACACATAGGCAAATGTATGCAGTTATGCAAAATACATACATGCATATACACATATATACATACGTACATATGTGTAAATGTGTGTCTATATTAAAATATAAATACGTATTTATATTTATATGTAAGTAAATACATAACCATAACATATATCTAAGTACAGCATCATGATTTAACATCCATGTTCCATGCTGGTGTTGGCGGAATGAATCGACAGGATCAGATGAGTCCAAGAACTGCTCCAACGTCTGCAAATGGCATCGCGTCTATGATTGGATGTCCTTCCTAACATCAATCACGTTGCAATGTGTACGGGGTGGCTTTTTAAAATGTTACTGTTATTTCTCAAGCTACTGCTATCTAGCACCTTCGGATGATCGCTACTCAACCGCTACACAACTGCTACTCAACACACCTACCACGGCCAGACTACCTCTATTTATATGTCTTGGGAGATCCTACTTCTTCGCCTGGGGGGCGTCGACACAACAGTTAACAATACTTTTGAGATTGCTGTATGGTTCACAAGACTACAAACCCTGAAGAGAGGGATTCATGCTAAGGGAAAAAGGGGTTAATGTATGAAGAAGAGGGACAAAACAGGTTCTTGTGGAGTAGTTGCATGGCAATTAATATTTACCTCCTCCCTTACAAGAACCTACTCTGTCAGCCTCTCTTTCATACTTTAACTCCTTATGTATATAATTAGATAATCATATGTAAGTACATAAATACAAGTGTGGCTGTGTGATAAGGTGTTTGCTTTCAAGCCACATCATTCTAGGTTCAGTTCCACTGCATGTCAAAATAGATACATGCAGACATTGTGGGTTGAGAAACACATGCGTGTTTGTGTACATACATATATACAGAGAGAGAGAGAGAGAGAGAGAGAGATAGAGAGAGAGAAAGAAGGTGGGAGAGAGAGAGAGAAAGAGGGTGGGAGAGAGAGAGAGAGGGGGGTGGTGAATGAATTGGATGAGAGATTGAGATTTAATGCTATTTAAAGCTTGGTATCACTAATATTATTATAGTTATTATTATCACTTATTTAGCTTTACTGCTGATAATAATAATAATAATAATAATAATAATGATAATAATAATAATAATAATAATAATAATAATAGAAAGCACGTTATAAAAATAAAACTACTGAACAATAATAATAATAATAATAATAATAATAACCACTCAAATACTCCGGAAGGTACTCAAAAAATAAGATGTGTTATCTTAGTTCACTGGTAGTCAACAGCTGACACCGTAGTACATATCCAGTGTTAGAAGCTGTGCAAAAGCAATAATAATAATAATAATAATAATAATAATAATAATAATCAGTACATATTGTAAAGCTGTGTGTGTGTGTGTGTGTGTGTTGCATCTATAGAAATCCACACCTTACAAGATAGCAATCTGGGAGTCGCACCAATGGATTCCTCATGGT
>NC_068990.1:26791176-26793676 GCF_001194135.2 Octopus bimaculoides
TATATATATATATACATATATATATTCTGGAGATATGTATATCCAGGTCACCCAAATCAGCATGACAGAATGTAACATATGACATTTGAAATACATATAAGGAGTTTGAGTTCAGAGAGAGAGAGAGAGAGAGAGAGAGAGAGAGAGAGGGAGAGGGAGAGGGAGATTGAGAGAGAGAAAGAAAGAGAGGGAAGAAGAAGCATCATTCTCAATATTAATCACTTTATTGACCAGACTGTTGGATGTTGTTATATACATTGGGTCGCAATGCACACATTGTTGTGGTTGTCAAATGATACCAACTCCTGCCTGGCCAAGCTGGCCAACATTATTTATTGAGCCTGAAAATATGAAAGGCAAAGCTAACCTTGACAGTACTTGAACTCAGATTATAGAGAACCAGAACAAACTCCACAATCTATTTTTCATGACGCAGAAACAATTCTGTCATTTCATCAACGTCTTTCTCTGTTGCATGTCCAATGATCAAATATTGATTTCTAGCATTAATACAAGGCCAGATAATTTATAGGTGATAATAATTGATTATGTATTAACACCTGTACTTGACTGTGGCCCCACGTTGTTAATAAAGTCTTACATAGCAATATTTCAACTCTGAAGAAATAAAAACTCTCATATGACTTTACCTGTTTATGATGGGCAAACAAAGGCGATGAGAGCATCAATCCAAGACCTTCATCTTCCTCTGCTTCCGGCACATTCTTTCTCATGGGAGCAGATGTGGCTGACAAGACTGATATGAGACAGGCAGATCCCGTGGAGCTGAGGGCAGCGAAAATGACTCCAAATAACAGCTGCAGGGAGAGGGATGACGTGTCCTCCTCTTTTCAAGCAATCTCCTGCATTTGGTTTGAAAGCCTTCATCTCTTGTGACACAAATTCTGATGATGTACGCCTGTTTTCCACTCCAATAAATGCTTCTAATTTAGGCACAAGTCCAGCATTGACCCCAGTATCTGACTGGTATTTTCCTTTATTAGCCTCGAAAGGATGATAAGTAACACTGATCTTGGTTGCATTTCAACTCAAACTACAGAACAGTGAAGTATTTTTTCTGACACTCTACCCAGAACCATGTGGCTGGGAAGCAAACTTCATTCCATACAGCAACGCCTGAGACTAAATTACTTTGTGCCTAAAACTTGTTCTATTTTCATTAATAAAAAATGGGTAAACTTTTGTGTCAACCAACTATTAAAGTCAATCAGTCAATTTCCATCTGTCGTCAAGGTGGCGAGCTGGCAGAAATGTTTAGCGGTATTTCATCAGGTGAAATGTTTAGTGGTATTTCGTCTGCCATTACATTCTGAGTTCAAATTCCGCCGAGGTCGACTTTGCCTTTCATCCTTTCAGGGTCGATAAATTAAGTACCAGTTATGCGCTGGGGTCGATGTAATCGACTTAACCCCTTTGTCTCTCCTTGCTTGTTTCCTCTATGTTTAACCCCTTGTGGGCAATAGAGAAATAAGAAACGTTAGCACGCCGGGCGAAATGCTTAGCAGTATTTCATCCTTTTGGGGTCGATAAATTAAGTACCAGTTGTGTAGTGGATGTTTTTTACGTGCCACTGGCACAAGGGCTAGTTGGGTGGTACTAGCATCGGCCACGTTCATATGATGCTTTTTATGTGCCACCGGCAAAAGTACCAGTCAGATGGCAATGGCAACGACCATGCTCGAATGGTGCTTTTCACATGCCACCGGCACAGGAGCCAGTCAGGTGGGGCTGGCATCGGCCACGCTCGGATGGTGCTTTTTACTTGTCACTGGCATGAGAGCCAGTCAGGCCGTATTAGCATTGGCCACGCTTGAATGGTGCTTTTTATGTGCCACTGGCACGGGAGCCAGTAAAGCAGCACTGGCAATGACCTTGCTCGAATGGTGCCTTTTACGTGCCAATTAGGCAGTACTGTCATCGGCGACGATCATCCTCAGATAATTTTCTGAGTCAGTGAGCAGGAGCTGATAGAATCTTTAGCTCACTGATCAAAATGCTTAGCATCATTTCGTCTATCTTTATGTTCTGAGTTCAAATTCCTCCAAGGTCAACTTTACTTTTTGTTCTTTCGGGGTCAATAAAAATGTACCAGTTATGCACTGGTGTTGATGTAATCAACTTATCCCCTTCTCTGAAATTGCTGGCCTTGTGCTGAAATTTCAGACCAATATTAGTTTGCATAGAAAGAGGTTAGGGTTTATGACAGGAAGGGTATCCAGCTGTAGTAAATATTTGCCTCGATGAATTCTGTGAGATTCATGCAGTCATGGAAGACTGAATGTTAAACAATGATGTTGGTGTGACGAGAATTCGATCGTTTAATTTCCAGCTTCGTGACGAGAGAACTTGGTTGAATGGCTTTATGCATCATTTACAATTAGGCTGTCTGTCAATATATGATGATATATGTCCAACCCATGCCAGCAAACAAAATGAACGTTAAATGATGATGATGATGATGATATGTTGTCCTTTGGGT
>NC_068990.1:26797836-26798282 GCF_001194135.2 Octopus bimaculoides
TATATATATATATATATATATATATATATATATATATATATATATATATATATATATATATATATATATATATATATATGCATACATATCTAATGCACATGTAGCATGTATTCTTTCGGGTGATTACTGCTGTTCATACACATGTATGTTAATTTATGTCGGTTAAATAGAAATAAGTTAGTTGGCCTGTGACATTGTTCACTCAGGCTTTACGTGACACTGAGGAATACAGACAGCTGCAGTGAGGATTTTAAAGGGATTTATTTCACAAATCCTTTACATAAGTATATATAAATATTTATATATCTATATTTGCATACACATACATACATATACATGTATGTGTATACATATGTCTATCTATCTATGCATACATAAATATTTATGTATATATATGTATATAAGTATATGTATATATATATATATATATATATATATATATATAT
>NC_068990.1:26798497-26802406 GCF_001194135.2 Octopus bimaculoides
TACATGTACACACACATACATATACATAGACACACACACTCACACACACACACTCACACACACACTCACACAAACACATATATATATATACAATTATGCATGCATGCGTTTATATATATAAACATATATATACACACATCTATACATACACACATATGTATATATACATGTTCACACACATACATGCACATATATGCACGCACATGCATACACACATATATTCATATATACATACTCACATATACATGCACATACATACACATACATACACATACATACACATATGTACACACATACATACATATATATATATATATATATATAAACAAATATACACATGCATATACAGGCACACATACACACACATACATGTCCACACACACACACACACACACACACACACATACACATGCATACACTCACACACATGTTTACTCTTTCTATACATGCAATACCTTTAATCACAAAGGGCTTCCATACATGTTGAAACAAGAGCAGTTTTCGTTTGCTCACAAAACAAATAAAAAAGCAAGTACAAAAATACAAAAAAAAAACAACAGTTCCGTGAAAATGGGCTGACAGATTCCGTGGGTGGACTTGTAGGGGGGGGGGATGCCAATGTATTCAACCATATGCGCTTAACTTTATGTGGTTCGGTAGCCGTGTAATTCTGCAATTGTGTCAGTATATGATACGGTTTCCATATAAAACTTATGTGTATGTCACTGTGTATTTATATGTATATGTGTGTATGTGTATGTGTTTGTAGGTATATTTCTTTCTCGTGATAAAGCAACGATTATGCGTGTGCATTCACCGGTAACAAAATACAGAGGAGGTGTTTGCCAATGTTTGATGTGTCGATAAATATATATATTTATGGCTTCCTTTAGTCATATAGATTATCACGTGTGTGTGTGTGTGCACGTGTGTGTGTGTGTGCGTGTGTGTGTGTCTGAAGGTTGCATGTGTGGAAAATATCAACAGTTTTGGCTGTAGGTGTATATGTGTTTGTGTGTATGTGTGTTTATATCATCACTGTGTGCGCCATTGTGTATGTGTATTTGTATGTACAAGGGGGTGCTGAAAAGTTCCTGGCTTTAAGTAAAAGAAAATACAGGAGGATCAGTTAATTATGATTTTATTCAACATATTCCCTTCTCAGATTCACACACTTATTGCAGGGGTCTCTCAATTTTTCAAAGCCCAGTAAAGGATCTCAAAAGATTGGGTTTCCAACCAGGCCTTTTGTGATACCCTTAAATCCAGGAATTTTTCAGGAATCCTTCATATATATATCCATAAAATATATTGCTAACTTTGCCATTGTTCTCTTTACCCTTTTCTCTCTTTATACATACACACGCTAATACACGACCTATGTTATAATCCCCACTCTTGTTTATACAACGAATGGGGCAAAACTAGCCGGTATACAGCACTTACTCGATATTACCTGTATCTTTGGGTTTGGTTGAATCCAATACCCTTCTTAACCTTATATATATACATACATATATATATATATATATATATATATATATATATATATATATACTACATGCATATTGAGTGAACTAGGATACTCAAAGACTCCCTGAAACCTGAATCACTGAATACTTGCCAAAAAATCTTCCTACCTTGCATCCATTTCAAGCGCTATCTGGAAGAGACCTTATGAATCAAGGCCAGCTCAAGGGACGAGTCCCTTGTTCCTACTCTCTCGGCCCATAAATAGCTGGTCTCAGGGAGATAACCGATCTTCACTGATGCCAGGCTGTTTATTCTTTGATGACCAATTGACCAAATGACCAATAGCTGCGAGAATAAGAATTGGATGGGCAAAGTTCAGAGAGCTCCTACTTCTGCTGGTAACAAAGGCCTCTCCCTCTGAGTGAAAGGTAGACTGTATGATGCCTGTGTGTGCACAGCCATGCTACACAGCAGTGAAATATGGGCTGTGACTGCCGAGGACATGCAAAGGTTTAAAAAAAATGAAGCTAGCATGCTTTGCTGGATGTGCAATGTCAGTTTGCATGAACGACAGAGTGTAAGCATTACTATTTTTAAATCTCACAACATGAGATATTCAGCAACAGTACTTTGGAATAAAGATTATTTGCCAATATAACATGGCAGTCCTGGTTTAGGACGAATGTTGCTGTAATTTAGCCCCAGGAGACACTGTCTCCAGCTGGCTATATGACACGATCTGTGTCCTTATATTCCCCTTGTTTGAAAATATAAGGACAGATTTAAAAACAGTAATTTTTTAATTTATAGATCAGTGACTAGCTGTCACTTTGAAAACTATTTATTTCGAAAGGGAATTTGGCACCACCTCTAGCCGAACGATTATTCTGTGCTGATGAAGGGAAATAACCCGGAAATCGCAATACACAGATATTGTTTAGAGCTGAGTGGGGGTGCGAGATTCCCTTGTTTAAAAATATAAGGACTATATATACACACACACACACTCATTATATATATTGATACTTATGCATTCATACTTGCACACTCAATTTCTCAGCTACTCACATGTTTTTGTTATTTTATTTTTTTCAAAGTTTTTAGTCAATGGGCCATGATCATGCTGGAGCACCACCATTAAGGAATTGTAATTGATTATATTGATCTGCAGTAATTATTTCAGTCTAATAATTATTTATTTGATCTCTATTTATTGAACAGCTAACTTAGCGTTTTATGAGAATCTATGCAATATGAATGCACGAGTTTAACCTGCTGTAAAAATGGAAATAAACATATGATTCGTCAAATCCCCTTGACATAGACCAATAATAATAATAATAATAATAATAATAATAATAATAATAATAATGATGATGATGATGATAATAGTAATAAAAGTAATAATAATAATAATAATAATAATAATAATAATAATAATAATAATAATAATAATAATAATTATAATAATAATCGTTTAACGTCTGTTTTCCATGCTGGCATAGGTTGGACAGTTTGACTGGGATCGGGAAAGCCAAGAGGTAATGTCTCTACAGCTGGATGCCCTTCCTAATGCCAACCACTCCGAGAGTGTATTGGGTGCTTTTTATGTGCCACTGGCACAGGAGCTAGTCAACGGGGGTGCTGGCATCGGTCATGTTTGAATGGTGCTTTTTACGTGCCGCCAGCACGGGGACCACAACTACAAATTCCATTTGATTGTGATTTGATTTCATTTTGATGTTGATGATAATAATAATAATAATAATAATAATAATAATAATAATAATAATAATAATAATAATAACAACAACAGTGTTCTTTCACTGCTCTGACCAGCCAGTAGCCGAAAACACAGCCAACACTAATACAACCCAGCAGATCAACTGAAAAATAACTCTCAAACACTGGAATATCTATAATTTCCTTCAAAATAAGTTAAAGGACTTACATATCTACAGTTTTCAAACACACAACCGAGCAGCTTTAAAATCTTAATATCTACAACTTCTGTGAATACCTATCCTTTCCTTTCTTCCTGAGTATTCGAAAATGTAAACATCCTTTTTATTCTAAGAACACAACAGTTTTCTCTGTTCGGACATACAAAAGATCATCTTTAGTGAATTTTCAAACTTTAATATCTACAATTTTCTGTGGAAGTTTCATCTTTCTTTCCTTCCTGACTACCTGAATATGTAAACATACCTTTTATTGCAGTAACACAATTAAATGCACGGGAAAAAAATTTTTTAATTTTTAAAAATTAAGGAAGTAAGCCCCTGCCAATATATACGAACTGCACAATTACAAAAACTGCAAATTACAAAAACTGCACAATTACAAAAACTGTAAGCCACAGTAAAACTTATAAAAAGAAAAGAAAAAAAATCAGAAATTCAAAAATCAACGATGTGAACATCAGCATTTATATAT
>NC_068990.1:26802519-26806663 GCF_001194135.2 Octopus bimaculoides
ATATAAATATGTATATATATAAATTTAATGAATGGAGTAAAACGCATATTTTAACTGCATACTTTTATTTCCGACATATGTTTCGAAGAATTACAATTTATGCGATCCATAGGAATCGACGATGTTAAAAATGTAAACTTCTCTTCAGGGAAATGTATGGGAACCAGCTTAAACGTAAGACATTATAACCGAATATGAGAACTATAGTTGGAGAAGGTTATGATGTAATTTATTTGAAAAGACCGTTGGAGATTAGGATGCTACCAGATAGTACGTTGGACAAGAAGGGAAGAAAAGAAGAAAAGAAAAAAGAATATATATATACACATTATTTTATTTTTTTTCTATCAGAATAAGATAGAATAAGGTGAACTGGTTCTTTTCAAGACCAAGGTCAGCGCCAGACTATATTTTTTGATGACCAAGTGACCAATAGCAGTAGCCCAACATGTCATGTATGTAAACAAAATGAAACCATTGATCACGTTTTCTCCATGAGCAGTCTACTTGCACCCTACAAAATATCTCAACAGGCATGATAGAGCAGCACAGTATATTTAGTGGGTAATTTGCAAAAACCTGGACCTGCCCCATGATAAAAACTGGTGGGAAAACAAACCACCTCCAGTGATTGAAAATGATCATATCTCACTCCTCTGGAACTTCACCGTTCAAACTGACAGAAAGATAGATGCAAAAAGATCAGACATTATATCGAAAGACTTCAGACATAAATCATGCCTCCTCATTGATATCACTGTCCCAATCGATATAAATGTATCTGTCAATACCTACCAAAAACTGAACAAGTATAAAGATCTTGAAAAAGAGAATGACAAAGTGTGGAATCTGAAAACTAAAACAGTACCTGTTGCCATAGGTGCCTTAAGAATGATAGCAAAAGGAGCTGATTATTACCTAGTTCAGATACCAGCAAATTCAAAACAGAAGAAATTCAAAAATTAATGCTCATAGGAACTGCTCATATCTTAAGAAAAATATTGTCTATGTAATTCCCAAAATATTTTATTCTGTAGCAAACACATTTTACTGTCATCTTAACATCAAACTCTCATCTTCTAATCAAATTACTTTTAGAACAAACTTCTAGTTTTCTTACATTTTCACAGATGTTCTCTAGAACAATACTTTGTACAAAACCAAAAATATGGCAACTTAGTCATAACACCAACTTGAAAATCTAACTTGTTATCTCTTCATGTCTCTGGATGAGACATGGAGTCAACTTGCACAAATACAGAGAAAAGCCAAACATATAATAATAATAATAATAATAATAATAATAATAATAATAATAATAATAATAATAATAATAATAATAATAATAATAACGATGATATCAAAAAATACCTTAGGAATGTGAACCCAGGTTCAAAATTTCTCTAAGACACCTGATGAAGGCTGGAGGGTATATCAGCCGAAACGTTGTGGTAAAAACAAACAAGATGAAAACAAATGTTCATGAAATGTAAATAATGTACTGAATACTGTGTCATTTACCATGTGGTGAACATGATCAATGTTTTCCTTTGTGGTGGCAGTTGCAGGAATATTCTTATATTTTAGGATGGTCTTTTTTAAAAAATTTTTTTGTCCACTCTGCTGAGTGGTTGGTGTTAGGAAGGGCACCAAGACGTAAAAACTGTACCGAAAGAGACACAGCCGCCTGGGGCAGTCTTTTGCCTGGCCGGCTCCTGTCAAAGCATCCAGCCCATACCAGCATGGAAGGTAGGCATTAAACAATGATGATGATGATGATGATGCTGCTGCTGATGATGATGATGATAAAACACATGCACTATTTTGGCCAAAAATGACCATCCTGAAATATAACAATATCTGTTTGAACACATGATTTCGCATCAGGAATCCTGCAAAGCAAATACATAAATGTAAAAATAAAGAACTGTTCAGCTGCATGATGGGAAATTTCTGTAAAAGACCAAAATAAAAGCAATAATGACAATATACCAGGTGGTGCTACTTGCAGCTATGATGATGATGATGAGGGGGAAGATGAGGAAGAGGTTGAAATTTATGTAGATGATGATGAGGATTATGATGACAATGCAGACCCAAAATAAGATAAAAAGCTTTTCATCAATTCTATACTGTTGTCAGAGAAATGGTATAATCATAAAAGAGAACTGCTTCATACATTATTTAAAGAAATCTCTCCCACAGACTTGAATATTCACATAGAATAAGGCCTTCTATACAATTGATTTCATTTAAGTAAAGATATGCTTGTTAAAATACTTGCTCAAGGACACAGTCTAATTTATTGCTGGGGTTCGTATTAAATTTGACCATCATCTCATCTCATTAGATGGGAACTGTTCTTTTCTAAAAGCCTACAAGAATTCCTCAGTACTGTGTCGCTAATGAGCATCTAGTTTGGTGGTTCCTTTTTGTTGCTGCAACCATAAATCTCCTATCTTGAATCACACACACACGCACACACACGCACACACACGCACACACACGCACACACACACACAGAGTCATATATATATATATATATATATATATATATATATATGTACATATATATACATACATACATGCATACATGCATACATATACATACATACATATATACATGCATACATACATACATACATATACGTACATATGTAATACAGTGTGTTCTGGCTAAATTTGACGATTTTTTTGTCTCCTTTTTGTTCTGTTTTTTCTTTTATCTCAGGCACAGCTGGACGTATTGGTGAACAGTCAATGCCATTGAAGAGTATAAAGATTAAGGTTGCAGTTGTGAAGTAGTTAGCTGACATGGAGGACTGGACGCCATATGATTATTGGAAAAGAGTTACCATTATCATGATGGTTCATGCTGGGTATCAAAATTTTGACCTCATAACTGCTGTTCAGTGCTTCGTGAACACTGTATAGGCTGTAAGATGTGACTTGGACATCATAAATATCAAATTTCCCAAACTATGATAGTTTTTGTTAGTGTCTCCAATGAGGCTGACACAATGCCGCATCGCCATCTTTGATCAGGGCCCTACACAGGAACATGTATCATACATCAAAATAAAGCTTATTATGAGTTTATTGCTTTTCCTTTTGGCAAGAAATCGACCAGAATGACACCTTGAGCATCCCAAAAGACAATCGCCATGATTTTTCCAGCTGACTTTTGCGTCTTGAACTTTTTCGGTGATGGTGGCATAGAGTAGTGCCATTCCATTGACTGCCTCTTTGATTCCGGTTCATAATGATGAACCCATGTTTCATCACCTGCTACGAGACTTCAAAAGAAGGTGTTGTCTCTTTGACTTTGTAGTGAAGAAATGGCTCAAAGAACAGTCAACATAATTTTACGGGGCAGGGATACATGCTCTAATTCGAAGGTGGAACATTGCTATTGAAAGAAATGGTGACTATGTTGAGAAGTAGGGATGTGATCCACAGAGAACCAGCTTCATTTTGATGTATGATACATGTTCCTGTGTTGGTAATTATACCTGCCCTAAACAAAACGACATTACTTTGTGACTCACCCTCATATTTTTCCTTTCAGGTGTATTCAATGAAGTGTTAAAAGATTTAGCTTAAAAATGCTCAGAAATTTCCGGACAACCTAATAAATGAATATATAATTCTATAGTTAAGAAGTTGGCTGTAAAACCATATGATACTGGGTTCTGTTCCCCTACATCGTACCTTGGGCAAGTGTCATACTACAGCCCCAGACCAGATAAAGCCTTGTGCATGGATTCGGGAGATGGAGACTGAAAGAAGCCTGTCGTGTGTGCACGTATGTGTCTCCTTTACTGATGTAGCATGATAGTCGTAAATGAGTGTCACTGTCAAAAGAGCCGTGCCATTTATTTCCAATGTTCTGTGAAAACATGTCTGGCCATGGGGAAATATTAACTCCTTTGGAAACAGGTGAAGGTTGGTGACAGGAAAGGCATCCAACCATAGGAAACCTAAATCAATAAATTCAATGCAAAAATAGAAAATAGGATTTTAAATGATGATGATGATTGTGTGTATATGGATACCTGTGCACACACATCCCCATCTCTCTCTCTCTCCCTTTCTCTCTCTCCCTCTCTCTCTCTCTCCCTCTCTCTCTCTCCCTCTCTCTCTC
>NC_068990.1:26807024-26807623 GCF_001194135.2 Octopus bimaculoides
ATATATATATGTATATGTATATACACACACATTGTTGCAGTATAACCTTTGTCGGATGCACCATGCAATAATTATTCAGCTTGATGATTATTATACAGGTCTTTATTAAGTAAAATAATTACTCAATTAAATATTTAATTAATTGATTATTTTGCTATTAGTATCAAAAGTGTTTTGGTCACACTTCTGTGACCTTCCTACACATCTCTACGCATCTGTCTGCGACAAAAGACTTTGAAAGTGATAACAAACTAATTAATTAATTCAATAATAATGACGTAGCGAGTAGCTACAATCAGTGTTTTTTTGATTGGTGGAAATAATGGTTTTCACAATACACCGATATCTCTTTTGTAACAATATACAGTTTGAGATAAAGCAATCTTGTTAGTTATATAATAAGGTCATGAGAGTATTTGTGAGTCTGTGCTGCAGGGTTGTGTGTGTGTGTGTGTGTGTGCATGTGTGTGTGTGTGCCTGTGCATGTGTGTATATATATGTATATATGTATATCACCCACTACACCCACTACACTCTCTGAGTGGTTGGCGTTAGGAAGGGCATCCAGCTGTAGAAACTCTGCCAAATTAGATTGGAGC
>NC_068990.1:26807633-26816309 GCF_001194135.2 Octopus bimaculoides
AGATAGTTTTTTACGTTTCAAGTCTACGCTCTTCAACAGAAAAGAACACAGAAACAAACAGGGAGAGAAAATAGAAAAAGGTTTAGTGGCTATTGATCTATCATGGCGGATCATATGTATATGTAGACATAGGTGCAGGAGTGGCTGTGTGGTAAGGGGCTTGCTTACTAATCACAAAGTTCTGGGTTCAGTCCGACTGCGTGGCACCTTGGGCAAGTGTCTTCTACTATAGCCATGGGCCGACTGAAGCCTCGTGAGTGGATTTGGTAGATGGAAATTAAAAAAAGCCTGTTATATATATATTTATGTGTGTGTATGTGTTTGTGTATCTGTGTTTGTCTCCCCAACATCACTTGTCAACTGATGTTGGTGTGTTTATGTCCCCGTAACTTAGCAGTTCGGCAAAAGAGACCGATAGAATAAGTACTAGGCTTACAAAGAATAAGTCCTGAGGTCAATTTGTTCAGCTAAAGGTGCTGCTCCAGCATGGCCTCAGTCAAATGACTGAAACAAATAAAAGAATATGTATATATATGTATATGTTTGTGTGTCTGTGTTTGTCCTCCCACCATTGCTTGACAACTGATGTTGCTGTGTTTATTGTCCCTGTAACTTAGCAGTTCAGCTAAAAGGACTGATTGAATAAGTACAGGCTTCCAAAGAATAAGTCTGTACTAAAAGCAGTGCTCCAGCATGGCCTCAGTCAAGTGACTGAAACAAATTAAAGAATAAAACAAAGAATATATATATTTATATCTATCTATCTGTTGTTGTTGGCACTCCATCGCTTACGACGTTGAGGGTTCCAGTTGATTCGATCAATGAAACAGCCTGCTCGTGAAATTAATGTGCAAGTGGCTGAGCACTCCACAGACACATGTACCCTTAACGTAGTTCTCTGGTATATTCAGTGTGACACAGTGTGACAAGGCTGATGCTTTGAACTACAGGTACAAGAGAAACAGGAAGTAAGAGTGAGAGAAAGTTGTGGTGAAAGAATACAGCAGGGTTCGCCACCGCCCCCTGCCGGAGCCTCGTGGAGCTTTAGGTGTTTTCGCTCAATAAACACTCACAACGCCCGATCTGGGAATCGAAACCGCGATCCTATGACCGCGAGTCCGCTGCCCTAACCACTGGGCCATTGCACCTCCCCCTATCTATCTATCTATCTATCTATATGTATTTATATGTGTGTGTATATATATGTATGTGTGTATGCATGTATGTATGTATATATGTTTTTATTTTTGCATTTACAATTTATATATATATATATATATATATATATATATTAATTCAATTTTTTGGGGATTAATTGATATACGGGTGTTCTATTTCAGATAATACAAAAATATCCCAATTAGTATATCTGACAGTAAACTCACGGTATCAGTTTGCACATCACAAAATAATACTTAAAGGATATAACCAAAATTACCAGCAGGGTATATAATATATTTCATCAATTATATCCTACTTTAGTTAATACTTATATTTATTAAATATGAAAGAACTACATGTGTTTCAGTATTGGAAGATTACAATATATATACATATACACAACTGTATACCTATATATATATATATATATACATATATAAATACACATATGCAATCATCAGATTTACAATTATTCCAACACATCTTCAGGTTCTATTTTAAGATGTTATATATCTAATTTTACATCCCTTTAAAAAATAAGGAATGCAATTAAGCATTAAAGATTAAAAATTAATAATTAAAAATTAAGAATAAAAATTATATTTTGTAATATTAAGAATTAAAATTTATAAATTATACATTATAAAAATGAATTAGTATATATATATATATCAATTATGTAAAATCTAGTATATGTCAAATACAGAATGTGAGATATATGATTAAACATCAGAATAAAAATGTCTGTGTCTAAATGTGATATATAACAAGAAAAATTAAAATACATCTTTGATATGTATTTGAAGGCACTCAAGCTGTACTGGCAACAATCCATGCATGAATGGTGTTTATTGTATGCCACCAACATGAGAACCAGCCAATGACCCATGCATGAATGGTGTGTATTGTGTGCCACCAGCACGAGAGTCAAGTGGCAATAGCCACAACTACGATTTCCATTTGATTGGGGTTTGATTTTTTTCTTTGATTTTTGACTTTGATTTTGATTTAAAAATCACCTCAAATTATTATCAGTCTGGCAGAAATCAGCATATAATATGTTTGTTGGTTTCTGTAAACAAGGACCAGTAAACACATACCTACGTGTGCCTCTACGTACAAAGAAATACATACACCCCCTCACACATATAGATGCATACAGTGCTTACATATGAATAAAAATACAGATACATTTAGGGGTAAGGGGCTGTCTTGCTTTGAGTTATTTGCAGACACAGTTCCTCAAAGAGTGGGTGTATGTCTTAGTTATATAATAAGTGCTTAATGAAATGTCTACATTTTCTCAAAGTCTCTGATTAAAAACTTTTGCATACTTCAGTGCTGCACAGATGTTTTTTTTCTTCTACGCAAAATATCCTTTACAACCATTGGTGATATAATAGCAAGCATTTTCTTTTAATTAAGAAATTCAGCCTGATAATTTACATGAATTTCACTTCCTGATTCCTTGAAGAGAAAATGCATGATCTTGATATCTTTGATATCCTATATTGCACATACCTTATTAATGATATCTCCATCAAGTGAAACCCCTATGTGGTATTCATTTATTCTTTTATTTGTTTCAGTCATTTAACTGCCTTTAGTCAAACAAATCGACCCAGGACTTATCCTTTGTAAGCCTAGTATTTATGTCAAACCGCTAAGTTATGAGGATGTAAACACACCAACATTGGTCGTCAAGTGATGATGAGGGGACAAAGACAGAAACATAAACAAACACACACACACACAGACACAAACACACAGTTTCTCCCAACCAAATTCACTCACAAGGCTTAGGTCGGCTTGAGGATATAGAAGATACTGGCCCAAGGTGCCACACAGTGGGAATGAACCCGGAATCATGTGGTTGGGAAGCAAGCTACTTACCACACAGCCATGAAATATGGAGTGACACAATATGAATTAAGAGAAATGGGGAGGAGACCGAGTCAAAATGACACAGGATAATTTACACTCAACAAGCAATTAAAACATGGCTATTAGCTTTTTGTTTTGTATGTATCAATTCTACTTTCTGATTCAAGATGTTTTCCCAATGTATCATGTTTGTCGTTTATAAAGTTTTGCCATCAAAACTGACACCAGTTTCATAAATATTTTATTAGGAAGCGAAATAGCCTGCTTTCTAAACTAATAGCTTCTTCCGTTGTGCTTTTATTACTTATAAATAAGAAGTAATTCTTTGAAAGATTTGACATTTTATGACTTATTATATTTACGGTGCTGCTTTATGTGATGGTTATATTGGTACCATCTGATCTGCAGATTTGGGAAATCAGGACTTAGAAACCAGAGAACCAATAAATACATACTATACTTCCTTCAAATATTGTCATAAAGCTTTTGCCACCATGCCACCATGGATGGGTTTGTTCTATTACAACATGTGGCGGCGCAATGGTCCAGTGGTTAGGGCAGTGGACTCACGGTCATAGGATTGTGGTTTCGATTCCCAGACCGGGCGTTGTGAGTGTTTATTGAGCGAAAACACCTAAAGCTCCACGAAGCTCCAACAGGGGGTGGTGGTGAACCCTGCTATATTCTTTCGCCACAACTTTCTCTCACTCTTTCTTCCTCTTTCTGTTGTGCCTGTAATTCAAAGTGCCAACCTTGTCACACACTGTGTCATGCTGAATCTCCCCGAGAACTCCATTAAGGGTACATGTGTCTGTGGAGTGGTCTGCCACTTGCACATTAATTTCATGAGCAGGCTGTTCTGTTGAGTACCTTGTTCTCTGTCATTTTTGAGTCTTTATAAATAGGGATGTTTGTATGCCTATGTACAGAGGCATCGTAAAGTATTATTTTCAACCATCATTTGAGGAAATGTGCATCGTTTATATATAATATGTTGTCATGGCACTTCGTCGTGATCAGCTCAATGGAACAGCCTGCTCATGAAATTAATGTGCAAGTATTATTATCATTATTATTATTATTATTATTATTATTATTATTATTATTATTATTATTAGGTAGTGGGTAGCGATTTTCTTCACTACTTCAGGAAGTGACAACCCTGCCTGACACAAGTCCCGGGCTCAGCTGGCCCTGGCTGACAATACTCAATATGCATCCCTATCCAGGGTTACGGAAAGGAGACAACCTTCAAAGAAATCCGACGCTCTTCCGGCAGCTCCTGCAACCAAGCTGGTGCCAAACGTAATGCTCTGCACTCCTTTGGACTACGTCAGCAAAGTCGAGAGAGGAATCCTGACGATTGGGCTACCCTGGATTTTCTTACATCTAGCCCAGCAGGCCTGTGCAAAACTGGAGAGGACATGAAATGTAAAAACCAGACTGAATTAGTTTATTCCATGTAGCTAACAAATCGAATGCAAATTCCATAAATTCCGGTGACAGGGAAGGCATCCCATCTGGCCGTAGAAGTATCTGCCTCAACAAATTGTGTCCAATTCATGCGAGCATGGAAAAGTGGACATTAAAACGGCTACAATGACACATGATACCTATAACACCAAACACTTTTCACATCCACAACAACATTTATTATCGGTCGTCATGGAAACATTCACTAATTTTATAGGGCAACTAACGATTAATGCAGGAACTATTTATGACCAAAGCTGCAATGCTTTTTGAAAAGCTTTGTCTCTTGTCCATTGAAATCACAAACCTTTAATCATATGATGTATTTTACCAATCTTTATATGATCTGTGGAATTTTCCCAACTGGATCTCTAATGCCTGCCTTGGTTTTGCATTAGTGTACCATAGCATTATCATTCATCATTAAAGTTGTTTAATAGGTTTGTATGGTACCTTTAGAATATATATTATTTTCTCTCTTTTCTGTCACCTGCACGGAAATCTTCATTATTGTGCATTATTATAAAAGATACATAAATGGAATGAAATTGTGTGGAATATACAAAGGTTACGATGAGACTGTATTAGGCTTATTGTAGTTGTTTTATTATGTGAAGAATTTACATTGATGCAGTGAAGTTTTAATTGGAATAACCAAATAAAGAAGACTAGATAGAATATAACAAATGCCAGGACCAAAGTATATAACAGAACCCAAACAAAGAAGAAAAAATAATATTTTTTTAAATTGAAAAAACACAGGCGTTTGGTGATACAACAATGCATAGAATTGAAGTAGGAGATATGTAAGTGTGTATAATGGCTTCCTTATGTTACTCTCTTTTAGATTGGTTGGTAGAGAGGGCAGCACAATTAACTGCTGTATTTCAATGTTTGTAGTCTATTGGTTGATTGTAAATATTGGTTTCAAATTCTGGCACAAAGCCAGCCCTTTCGAAGAAGGAATAAATTGATGACACTGACCCCAGTGTTTGACTTCAAAACGATGAAAGACAAAGTCAACCTTGGTGGAATTTGAACTCAGAATGTAAAAATGAATGAAATGATGTTCAACTTTCTGCCTGGCAGGCTAACAATTCTACCAGCTTGCTGCCTAAATAACAATAACAACAATAATAATAATGGAAGCCAGACATAATCTTAATCGAGAAAGAAACCAAACTCTGTTGGATCATAGATATAGCATGCCCAGCTGACAACAAGGTATGTGATAAGGAAGAAAGAAAAGTCGAGAGATATGACAGGTTAGCTTGGGAAGTTAAGCAGTTGTGGTCGATGAAAAAGGTGGCAGTAGTACCAATAATTGTCGGAGCCCTGGGAACAGCGAATAAAAATCTTGAGAAGTACATAGAACAAATAGGGGCTGCAATAAGGGTGGAGCACTTGCAGAGAACAGCACTGCTTGGAACTGCTCGAATACTCCGGAAGGTGCTCAAAAAATAAGAGGTGTTACCTTAGTTCACTTGTAGTGAACAGCTGACACTGTAGTATATCTCCAGCATTCGAAGCTGTGCAAAGGCAATAATACTAATACTACTACCACTACTACTACTACTACTACTACTACTACTACTACTACTACTACTACTACTACTACTACTACTACTAATAATAATAATAATAATAATGATAACAATAATAATAATAGATGCCCTGATGCAGTACCTGGCACTGGCTCTCATGGCTTCTGGAAGTGTTATCAGGAAAGAAAGTGTTATCATGTACATTGTTTTGTCTTAGTATAAAAGATGGCCTACAGCAAATATTCTGTTAAATACCACAGATTTGCTTGTCAGTTGTTTGACCGTAACCAGTTGAGCATGTCCCTTGGTGGCTGACGATATGTGCATCTCTGATCTGGAGCAGAAGTAGTGGGGGAGCATCATAGCCATCTGTTGAGAGAAATTCTTTGGGGTTTGAATAATTCACCTTTGGAAACATGGGTGTTTCGTTCAACACTTTTAAACAAACCTTATTCAGGGACCATTTGAGAGTGATGTGTTACTCAATATGAAGAAGATTCCAACTGGGTCCCCACATGAAAGGTCATGTACTGTTTTGATGTGAGATCACCATGTCGTGCACATGTGGTTGTGATGCATGTGCCTGGTGTAACCTTATCAGATGGGTAGTCATGATGGGTATGCTGGGATTCATATATTTGTACCCCAGTGTCACTTTGATGACATGCACTGCTCTCTCACTCAATGACAATAATAATAATAATAAAAATAATAGTAACAACAACAACTATAACAATAATATTTTCGCTAATAATAATAATAATAATAATAATAATAATAATAATAATAATAATATGACTGTCCCAATCGTCATTGATATGACTGTCCCAATCGATATAAACGTATCTGTCAAGACCTACCAAAAACTGAGCAAATATAAAGATCTTGAAATAGAAATTAGCAAAATGTGGAATCTGAAGACGAAAACGATACCTATTGTCATAGGTGCCCTGGGAATGACAGCGAAACAGGCTGATTACCACCTAGCTCAGATACCAGGAAACCCCCAAATGGCTGAAGTTCAAAAGATAGTGCTCATGGGAACTGCCCATATCCTACGTAAAATACTGTCTATGTGATCTCAAATCTTAAAACATTCTCTAGAACAACACTGTACAAATTCAAATATATGGTACCCTAGGCATAACACTTATATGAACTTCTAACTTGTTGTCTCTTGAGGTCTCTGGGTGAGACTTGGATCCAACTTGTACAAATGCAAAGCAAAAGTCAAACATAAAATAATAATAATAATAATAAAACAATTACTACTGTTTTACCAGATCCTTCACATCTTTACTTTGTGTCCCTCTTAAGACGTCACTAATATACAAACACACAAACATATTAGAACTCACAGACAAGATTCTAATCAACAATACATACATACACACACACACACACACACACATACACACACACTCAAACACATGCACACATTTGAGAAACCATTCCAAAGTTATCATACACACACACACACACACAGACACATGCTCAAACACACATGCACACACACATGCATGCTCAAAGACACATGCACACACATACTCAAACACGCACATTTGAATTGAGAAACCATTCCAAAGTTACCACACACATACACGCACACACACACACAGACACACATGCTCAAACACACACACACACACACACACACACACACACACACACACTCTAACACACACACATTTGAACTGAGAAACCATTCCAAAACTATTCTGCAACAGTGAAGCAGTAAATTACAACAGCATTTATTAAAACAAGCATTACAGAGAACATGGTTTCCAAACATTCAATGGAATATCTTCACCATTTTATCTACCTATACCCAAACTACATATTATTCTAAACAAACATTAATACATACTTACAAACATATTTATATATATACATACATACACACACACATATATATGTGTGCAAGCATGTATGTATGTATGTATATATGTATATATACACATACATACATATATATGTGCGTATGTGTGTGTGGTAGTATAAAGATATAGTATGTGACTTTAATCCCGAGGGTGCAAAAAATGTGTACCTGATGCTGTTTCGAGTTATTTAATGCAGTCTCTTTTAATGCACTATGTAAACTAATCTAGTTTCAAAGAGCGATACAAATAAAAATAAAAGAAATTCCAAAAATACTTACAGAAGAACACAGGAACTTACAGTTTTAATAATAAGATGGAACAGAATAAAAGTTTGAATTTTCATATTTCGATTTTTGCAAGATAAGAAAGAATTGGGAGGCTTTTTAGAAATATTTCATTTTAGCTAAATTCTACTTGTTTTTTACATCATGCTTTTCTTCATCTATAAAGTTCCAGGACATAGAAAAATGGTCCGATTCCCTTTCTGTTTCTTTCTTCAGCTCTTTCTCATTCTCTGTCTCTTTTTCTCTCTATATATACACTCATATATGCATGCATTTATGTATACACTCACACATGTGAACATATATTTACATATATATATATATATATAAATATATATATATATATATACACATACATATATATACACACACACATACATACATACATATGTATATATCTATATCTATATCTATATATATATATATATATATATATATATATATATGTAT
>NC_068990.1:26816590-26824161 GCF_001194135.2 Octopus bimaculoides
TATATATATTCATAAATATATATGTATGTGTATATATATATGTGTGTATATATATATATATGTGTATATATATATATATATATATATATATATATATGCATATATGTATATATATGTATATATATATATGTGTGTGTGTGTGTGTGTGTGTATACATGCATGCATGTATTGTAAACTAATAATTTTACTTTTTCGGATTTATTTTGTTGTTTTTTCTTACCCCGTTATACTCCAGTATCCTCTTCATCTTTCCTGTCGTCTTCATCCCAATCTCCTCCATTCTCTTCTCAGTTTTCTTCTCTCTTCTTCTTCTCCTCCTCCTCCTCCTCCTCCTATTTACATTTCATTTATTGCCATTTTTTTTTCCTTCGGTCTTCGCCTTTATTCTCACGTTTCTTCTTCCTTTCGATTCCAATCTCAAATCACAATATTCGTTCTGTTTCTCCGTAATATTTTTCTTTATCAATTTATACATCGAACTTTAACTATCATAAACAGAACAGACGATTCTAAACAAACTCCATCCAGCAGCTGATTTCTATTCCCAGCTGGAGCCACTTCATTATTTAACCTCACTTTACTAATTGATATCCGCAGGAAAATTACACATTAAAATCACCCGTTCAGACTCTAAGTTCCATAAAAGAACCCCTCTAATCTCATGTCTCTATCAGAATTAATTTTATTTATAAGATGGCAAGCTGGCAGAAACGTTAGCATGCTGGGCAAAATGCTTAGTGGTATTTCGTCTGTCTTTACGTTCTGAGTTCAAATTCCACCGAAGTTGACTTTGCTTTTCATTCTTTCAAGGTTGATAAATTAAGTACCTGTTGCATACTGGAGCCGATATAATTGACTGGCTCCCTCCTCAAAAATTTCAGGCCCTGTGCCTAAAGTAGAAAAGAATTAGTTTTATTTTACCAGGCACTTATTCTTAGCTGGATTAGTGATCATATCAGTACGATAGTTATTAACGGGACATTCTATTCTTTATCTAAGTCTCCTCAGTATTTTATTGCACCCTCTTCTCTCTCTTCCTCTCCCCATCCCTCTAAATATTTATGATGTTTAAGGTAGTCTGTTGGCAGAATGATATGTTTGAGGGGAAAACTGCTGAGCGGCATTTTGTCCATCTTTACATCCTGGCTTCAGATTCCGCTGAGGTCCATCTTTGCCTTTCATCCTTTCAGGGTCGATAAAATAAGTACCAGTTGAATACTGGGGTTGATGTAAATGTCTCATTTCCTCCCACAAAATTGCTGCTCTTGTGGCAAAATTTGAAACCATTATTATTATTATTATTATTATTATTACTCTTTTACTCTTTTACTTGTTTCAGTCATTTGACTGCGGCCATGCTGGAGCACCGCCTTTAGTCGAGCAAATCGACCCCAGGACTTATTTTTGTAAGCCTAGTACTTATTCTATCGGTCTCTTTTGCCGAACCGCTAAGTTATGGGGACGTAAACACACCAGCATCAGTTGTCAAGCGATAGTGGGGGGACAAACACAGACACACAAACACACATACATATATATACATATATACGACGGGCTTCTTTCAGTTTCCGTCTACCAAATTCACTCACAAGGCTTTGGTCGGCCCGAGGCTATAGTAGAAGACACTTGCCCAAAATGCCACCCAGTGGGACTGAACCCGGAACCATGTGGTTGGTAAGCAAGCTACTTACCACACAGCCACTCCTGCGCCTATTATTATTAATATTATTATTATTATGTTGTTTCTTTTTTCTTCTTTCTTCAAATTTTCTTCCATTTCTTGCCAAGTGTTTGCCGTACACCTAGGGCAGAGAAGCTCGTTGTATGCATTCCCAGTTTAAACACACAAATTCACAGGTAAAGTATGTATTAAAAAAAAAAGCAAAAATAAATAAATAAATTCATGAATGGATGTTGTTTTTACAGCGATAATGCTCTTCTCAGTACATGAGTCGTTCCAGTTAACACGATTTTTTGCACTTCCTGTAGGGATGGTAAGCCTGGTATCATTTTCAAATAGGTTTCAGTACCTTTTTTTTTTACTGTGGATGCACTCCCGTATGCTAATCAGCCCAGTCTATCCTTACCTCTCTTCATGTAGAGCCTGTGTACATTTACCTTAGGGTGGAGGGCATCATACATTGTCATTGTCTTTCGGGTAGTGTGATCAAGTTGGTCAATCTCCGCTTGTGTCCATCTCAGGATGGGTGAACTATAGCGGACTACAGCAACAGCTCATATGTTGATGGCAATCACAAGGTTCCTTGAATTGTGCTTTGATTTCAAGAGAAGTTTGAGGCGCTTGAAATATACAATGATGACCTTGTCTTTCATTTCTCTGTGCAATACATTGTCCAGCTCCAGGACCCCAAGGTACTTGCACCGGTCATCATCTGGGTCTTCCATTCTTTCTCCGTTTGGCAATTCTATGCCCCTACAATTTACACTTTTATTATTATTATTATTATTATTATTATTATTGTGGTGAGCTGGCAGAATTGTTAGCACAACAGGCAAAGTGCATAGAGGTATTTCATTGGTTTTTACATTCTGAGTTCAAATCCCACTAAGGTTGACTCTGCCTTTCATTCTTTTGGGGTCCATGAGTACTGGGGTCGATGTAATCGACTTAATCTCTCCCCTAAAATTGCTGGACCTGTACCAAAATTTGAAACGCTCATCATCACCATCACCACCATCGTCACCATCACCATCATCATCATCATCGCCACCATCATCATCACCACCATCACCATTACCATCATCATCACCAGCACCAGCACCAGCACCAGCACCATCATCAAATGAATTTCTATTTCATAATTTGGGGTGACTTAATTTCTAACTGATTACACACACACGGAACAAACACACACACAGAGAAACACACACACACAGAAACACATACACATACACAAACACTCAAACACCACACACACATACACACGCACGCCCTCCCCACCACAGAAAAAGACACACACACACACACAATGTCGTTCATATGTTCCATGAAATATACAGACATCCTCCAAGAATTTTAATGCTTAATTCTACAACCCAATTTTACAGAATGATTCCGTGTCGAGCTCATACTGGCACTCCGTTGGTTATGACGATGCGTGTTCCAGTTGACCCAATCAACAGGACCTCAAGCTTGGGAAATTAATGTGCAAGTGGCTGAGTATTCCACAAACATTCATACCCTTAATGTAGTTCTCCAGGGGATTCAACATGACAAAGAATGTGACAAAGCTGACCCCTTTGAATTAGTGATACAACTCCTTTTTGCTGAGAGAACTGAAGCAACATAAATACAGCATCTTGCTCAAGGACCCAGTGTTATGCTGGGAATTGAATTCATGGTTTTACAATCATCAGCCGAGTACCTCACCACATGCTTTCACTTGAGCACTTCTTATATGTTTGTTAATAACAAACTGTAATCTAACTTTAATTAGCTATTCTGCTACACATGGTTTCACATATTTTCTTTGTTTAATGGCTGCATCCCATTTGACACTTAAGTGTTCAGTGATTGCTAGAGCAATAGAATGGAAGAGGACTGGCAATCTGTCCTAAATGTTTCCAAGCGAATGACCTCAGCACAAAGAACTCAATGGTTAACTGGAAGCATTAAATCAGAAGTTACCTTTTATCAATCACCCACACATTTAGTGAAGCATTGGTATTTATTCCTGTTGGTATTCATAAAACAAATTGAAAGTAACCTGAGTTGATTTGAGACCTCCTGAGATCCATCTATTTGACAATGATTTGTGTAGCTAACATGTATCTAGGCTACCATGTTTTTGCATTCAAAATATTGATTTCTAACATAAGGGCATGGAAACCTTTCTGTCGAAGAATCAAAGTTGATGAGATAAATCCAATATGAAGGAAAATCAATAACAAAATCAACTTCGATGACACTTGAACCCAAAACAAAGAAAGCCATTAGCAGCAGCATTTTAACTTCTACTTTTCCATGCAGGCATGGGTTGGATGGAGTGTCATGAAGCACATTTTCTATGGTTAGGTGCTCTTCTTGTCACCAACTCTCATCTGTGTCTGAACAAAGTAATCTTTGTAGTAAAGATTGTTTGCCAACATAACATGGCAGTCCTGGTTTAGGACGAATGCTGCTGTAATTTAGCCCCAGGAGACATCGTCACCAAATCCACTCACAAGATTTTGTTTGGGGGCTACAGTAGAAAACACATGCCCAACATGTTGTACAGCAGGATGGAACCCAACACCACATGTTTTCAAACCAAACGTCTTAACTACACAGCGGCACCTGCACCTTAGCGCAAAAAATATCCAATGAAAAACTAACAGAAATCACTTTAAACTTTAAACATCAAGTAAAACTTGCATGACAAATCTTTGATCCCTACAGTCACCAACTGAATCAATCCGATATGTTTCTGCAGAATTTCCTAATGGTTAACGTCAACCCAAATGCTTGGACCCTCTCAAAAGCATGACATAAAACATAGACGTAATGTGATGCTCACTAGGATCAGCAAGTTGATAACGATAGGGATCAAACATAATTTATTAACCCATGATTATTTGTGAAGAACTTGATGACCACAGGAATTGAACTCGAAGCTGTATGCCTAAAAAGAAGACTTGTTAATTTAGTTTTCCAAATTTCATTTTATGACATTTTAACAAAATTAAACTGAATCTCACAAATTTTATTTTTGAGACGAAACAAAATTCAGGTGATTGAAAGCTCGTCCTTATCATTTAACGTCCATGTTCCATGCTGGTATGGGTTGGAGAAGTTGACAGGATTCAAATAAGTCTGAAGATTGCATCATGTCACAATGTTAACTTTCTCAAGTGTTCCATGGTTGAATGCCCTTCCTAATACCAACCCCTTTGCAGTGTGTTCAGTGTGCTTTTGGGGTTTTCTTTTCGTGACATCAGCACTAATAAGGTCACCAGGCAGTCTACAAGACTACAAACCCCTTTGACTGAGTGGGGTTGCAGTTGAGAGGGAGATGGCTTTGTTCTATGGAATGGAAAATTAAGGTGTGAGGGAAAGGGCCAGAATTGTATGTGACAATCTTGGACCCTTGAAACACAAACTGAATTGATCCAATTTTCTAATAGTTAATATCACCCAGAATGCTTGGATCCACTCAAAACGATGACATTAAAAAGAGACGCAGAGGTACTACGTAATTACACACACTATAGACGAGAAGGTGGAGCAAGAAAGAGGTAAAGATCAATCATGGTGATGAGGTGTAGGGGGAGGAAGAGAAGTGAGTAGAGAGAGTGGGACAGGGGGTGTGGGTGTGTAGAGGCTGCAAGAGTAATAGGCGGAGAATGAGAAATGGATGGAGACAGAAAATGTGTGAGGGGAGGAAATATCATTATGCAGAGCAAGTGACTGTGTGGTAAGAAGTCTGCTTTCCAACCACATGGTTTCGGGTTCAGTTACCACTGCAGGGCATCTTGGGCGAGTGTCTTTCACTATATCTACTGGTTGACCAAAGTCTTGTGAGAGGAGTTGGGGGACAGAAACTGAATGAAGCCTGTCGCATATATATATATATGTGTGTGTGTGTGTGTGTGTGTGTGTGTGTGTGTTTGTCTTTGTGCCTGTGTTTGTCTTTGTGCCTGTGTTCATCTCCACAACCACTTGACAACTGGTGATGTGGTGTTTATGTGCCCAATAGAATAAGAACCAGATTTAAAAAAAAAAAACAGAAAAAAAAAAGTACTGGGGTTGATTCATTCAACTGAAATATTCTCCAAGTTGGTGCTCCAGCATGGCTGCAGTCTAATGCCTGAAACAAGTAGAAGATAAAAGATACAAGATAAAGTGTTGAGTGATGACAGGTATGGAAGGCAAAGCAGAGTAGGTGACAACTGTAAAGATTGGATAAACTGTGACAGAGCAGCATGTGAAATTAAGTTTAATTGATCGTTTATTTATATTTGTTATTTTGTTTATTTCTTTTGTTCACTTCACATTTGTTGAAATGAATAAGATTTTAATTAACAGAAGAAAAGCTGTTGAAAGGTAATTGTGAAAATTAACATGATCTGATGAAATTACCCAAAGATCTAATGCTAAAGATTTCTGTATTATTGGTTAAGAAACCTGCGGGAATATTTCTAAAGCGTTTTTATTTTTTTTCTTTATCCAATGGAAAAATTATATGAAATTATATTTCAGAATTTTTTGGTGAAGAAAGGAAATTGTTATCTCATTGTTGTGTCTTTCGTAAAATCTAGTTGCAAATGTAAGTATGGAGCCAAATAAACTAAAATGCAATTTTATATCACCATCATCATCATCACCGTTGTTGTCATCTTTGTCATCATCGTCGTCGTCATCATCATCATCATCATCATCATCATCATCCTCATCACCATCATCATCGTTGTCGTCATCGTGTCATCATCAACAAAATCATCATTGTCATCATCATCATCATCATCGTTGCCATTGTCATGTCGTTGTCGTCATCATCATTATCATAATTATCATCATCATTACCATTTTCACCATCATCACCATCATCATCATTGTCATCATCATCGTCGTCGCTGTCATCATCATCATCATCATCGTCATCATCATCATCACCATTGTCATCACCGTCTTCATCCTCATCACTGCTTAACGTCTGTCTTCCATGCTGGCATGGGTTGGATGGTTTGACAGGAGCTGGCAAGCCAGAAAGCTACACCAGGTTCCGTTTGTCAGAGTGTACTGGGTGCTTTTCATGTGGCACATGTGATTGTTTGCATGGTGTAAGCACAGGTGGTTTTTGTGTGGCACCAGTGGGGCCACTAAGTGACTTGGAAGGCAAAGACCTCTCATTTCAGAGTGGGAGTGGAACCGAGGGAAGATGCTGTGAGCCAGGTGAGAGATTAGAGTATAAAAAAAGGGACAGAAGCAGTTGACTTACTATAGCAACAACAACAATAATAAAAATAAAAATAATAATTATTATTATAACAATGATGACAGCAATGATATCGACAATGATTACAACTATTATGATGTTGATGATGATGCTGATGAATGATGATGATGACAATCACAGCAACAATGACAATAAAGTCAGTGATAATGATGACGACAATGGTAGTGATGATGGTGATGATGACAACCGCGTTAACAAAAATGATGATGGTGTTGGTGATGAGGGTGATGATGATGATGGTGGTGCTGGTGACTATTAACCCTGATGGTGATAATGATTTGGGGGCATAATAATGTTGATGGTTATGCTACTAACAATACAAACACCAGTAATGGCGATATAATATTGACGACCATACAGTGATTAATTAGCACAAGCATCAAAGTAGAAAGAGTTAGTCATGACACACACACATAGAATTGTGCCATTAAATATCGGAGATTAGCAGAGAATGTGAAGAAAGAAAGACAAAGAAAAGACCCTAAAATCAACCAATATGTAAATACAGCATGTGTTATCTGAGTGACAAAACATTGAAATACATCCTTTGTGTGTGTATATATATATATATATATATATATATATATATATATATATATATATATATATATATAT
>NC_068990.1:26824531-26825249 GCF_001194135.2 Octopus bimaculoides
ATATATATATTGTGGCACTCAGGCAGTTACAACGATGAGGGTTCCAGTTGATCTGATCAACAGAACAGCCTGCTTGTAAAAGTAATGTGTAAGTGGCTGAGCACTCCACAGACACATGTACCCTCAATGTAGCTCTCATTGAGATCCAGCATGACACAAAGTGTGACAAGGCTGGCCCCCTTCAAAATAAAGGTATAACAGAAACAGGAAGAAAGATTGAGAGAAAGTTATGGTAAAAGAGTACAGGAGGGTTCGCCACCATTCCCTGCTGGAGCCACATGGGGCTTTAGGTGTTTTCACTCAATAAACACTCACAATGCCTGGTCTAGGAAATGAAAACTGCAATCCCACAACTGTGAGTCCGCTACCTTAACCACTGGGCCATTGCACCTCCATGCACACACTACAACTGACCAACTCTTTTCTCCCCTCCCCATTTTTTTCACACATGCATACGTCGAAATCACCAGCATTCTCTCTCTCACACACACACACACACACAGCTCCTCGTACTTGGGTCACCGTTTCTTTCTTTCCCCTCTTGTTATCTCCCCTTTTTCTTAACTCTCTTGCGTGAACTTTCTGTCCGCAGACGCCATGATTAATCCCTGACCAAACACCATTCAATTTTTTTCTCCGTGTTTTTCTCCTTGTTTTCTCCGTATTCTTTCTGTTGAAGAGCGTAGCTCGAAACGTTAAAGACTTTCTGTATTCTTGA
>NC_068990.1:26825259-26826743 GCF_001194135.2 Octopus bimaculoides
TCTGTTGAAGAGCGTAGCTCGAAACGTTAAAGACTTTCTGTATTCTTGAGCGTCAAACTAATACATCCTTTTGTTGTTTACACCACCTGTCCTTGTCTGTTGTTTTTTTGTACATTCTCCCATATATATATATAGGATAGTGGTATAACAAGGTGCCAATATATATTCTTTTATTTTTTTATTTGTTTTAGTCATGTGACTGCAGCCATAAGCACTGCCTTTAGTCAAACAAATTGGCCATATGACTTATTCTTTGTAAGCCTAATACTTATTCTATTGGTTTCTTTCACCGAACTGCTAAGTTACAGGGATGTAAACACACCGACATCGGTTGTCAAGCAATGGTTGGTGGGGGACAAACACACACACACACACACACACACACACACACACACACACACATGGTTGTATTTGGAGATGGTCATGTTGCTAGTTTAGTCAATAAAAACACAACACACGCATTATACATTTGGTATTCACTTGCTTCAGCTTTATTTTATATTAATTATATTTCGTCCAGAGTTCTTCCGTCGCACCTCTGTGACCTCAACAGTGGTCCTTTGCTTTCTTCTTTCTTTTTTGTGTGTCTCTCCTTACTAATGATCTGCCATTTTGTATTCCTATTGTATGTGTTTTTTATTTGTGCATGCCTATATCCCTGTGTGTGTCTATGTTTAGTAAGTGTGTGTGTGTGTGGGGGGGATGTGCTTACATTATCAGTATCCCCTGTTTATACACATTCATTTAGTTTACCTTTATTTATTTTATTCATTTGTTTATATCTACTTACTTTTTCTTTTCTTTCTATATATTTTTTGTATTTAATTTAATTTATTTTGTTAATGTATATAGTCATTTAATTCCATTTATTTAATCTGCGTATTGTATTATATAAATATAAAATAATAATATACAGATAAATAAATGGAATTAAATAACTATATACATTAACAAAATAAATAAAAGTAAATTAATTGAACATGTATAAACAGGGGATACTAATAATGCAGGCACCCCCCCCCCACACACACACACTTACTAGGCATAGACACACACAGGTGTCTTTCAACTAAGGATGAATTAAATTAAGCTGGTGTGTGTGGAAGTTAATGTCCTGTTCTTTGTATTTGTAATTGTGTACCATTTCTCTGTTTTTTCCGTCCTTGTTTTCGTATACATTTGCTTGTTTTCTTCCAAAGAATCTAGTGCTCTTAGCTTAGATTTGCTTGGCACCGGCCAGATTGGTGCAGTCTCGAGTGTAGCCAGCTGAAACTGCAATGACGATCTGGAACTCAAGTAACAATAGAAAGCTCTGAATGACCCGTCCTTGGTTTTTCCTGTCCTTTTTGTATCATCTAACTCTATGGATGTTTTGTTGTTGCCTGTTACATTTTTGTTCCATTTTTAAAAAAAATATATATACATATATTGGCATACGTACACTCTTAGTCTCCTCTCTCTCTCTCTCTCTCTCTCTCTCTCTC
>NC_068990.1:26830074-26834621 GCF_001194135.2 Octopus bimaculoides
GGTGACACGTAAAAGCACCCACTACACTCTCTGAGTGGTTGGCGTTAGGAAGGGCATCCAGCTGTAGAAACTCTGCCAAATCAGACTGGAGCCTGGTGTTGCCATCCGGTTTCACCAGTCCTCAGTCAAATCGTCCAACCCATGCTAGCATGGAAAGCGGACGTTAAACGATGATGATGATGATGATGATGATGATGATATATATATATATATACATACATGCACATACAAACATACCGACACAAATACAAATGTTTGTGAGTGTGTGTGTGTGTATCATCATCATCATCATCATCGTTTAACGTCCGCTTTCCATGATAGCATGGGTTGGACGATTTGACTGAGGACTGGTGCAACCGGATGGCTACACCAGGCTCCAATCTAATTTGGCAGAGTTTCTACAGCTGGATGCCCTTCCTAACGCCAACCACTCAGAGAGTGTAGTGGGTGCTTTTACGTGTCACCCGCACGAAAACGGCTACGCTCGAAATGGTGTCTTTTATGTGCCACCCGCACAAGAGCCAGTCCAGGGGCACTGGCAACGATCTCACTCAAAAACCCTACAAGGCCAGTTAGGCGGTACTGGCAATGGTCACGCTCAGGATGGTACATCTTAAATATGTATATATAACTGTAAAAGGAACCAGATGTAAATATATGAAGCATCAGATGTGATGTGTAAGAAAGACAACTGCGCTGGTATGGTCATGTGATGCGTATGGACATGGGCAGTTGTGTAAAGAAGTGCCAATATCTTACTGTGAAGGGAACCTGTGGTAGAGGTAGACCCAGGAAGATATGAGATGAGGTGGTGAACTATGATCTTTGAACTTTGATCCTCAGAGAGGCAATGACTAGTGACCAAGACCTTTGGCATTATGTCGTGCTTGAGAAGAAGACCCATCAAGCCAAGCAAAGTCACAGTCGTGGCAAATACCGGTGTCACGCAAATGGCACCTGTGCCTGTGGTACATAAAAGCACCTATTACTCTCGGAGTGGTTGGCATTTGGACGGTCATCCAACCATCGAAAACCATGCCAAATCAGACTAGAGTCCGGTGTAGCCTTCCAGCGTACCAAACCAGTCAAACTGTCCAACCCATGCCAGCATGGACAATGGCCATTAAATGATGATGATGATGGTGATGATATATAATGCATAAAAGGAGCCTGAAAAATTGCTTTAAAATACATGGTATATTTTATAAATATGCCTGTTCAAGTACCATGATAGCACAAAACTATTAGTAGCTCTTTTAGTTGTGTATTTAATTTGATACACACGGACACACACACACATAAACAGAGTGCAATGAATTCATTTGTTTCTCCAATACTACTAAGTAGTAGTAGTGGTAAGTAGTAGTAGTAGTAGTAATAGTAGTAGTATTTGTGTTATCAATATCACCTTTAAAGAAATGCTTTTCAACACTTCCCTGTAGAATCTCAGAATGAATTAAAATTGAGAAGGAGTTTGCATGTTCTGACTGATTTTTCATTTGGTAGCCATTCTAAGGAGTCTTTGACAACTAATCTATCATTTTCCCATGAATGCCATTCTAATGATTAGCGCTGATGACTGGTTTCTTTCTTTTTCCATTCTTGAAAATCTTTAATCAATACCATTAGGACTCTTAAATTGAAAATAATATCATGGGGCCCCCTCTTCCTATAATTCAGAATTGATGTTGGGATGATGCTGATAGTACCTAGCATTGGCATAAAGCCACAACACAGCAGAAAATTATATCTGACTAAAACTACATGACAATTATGTTCTAGATCTACTGGTGGAGATTTTTAATTGGGAAAAGACCTAGGGCTATATAGAGAACAAGCTAGTTGGTCATACTTGGGAATACAGCCAAAGCATCAAATGTTAATTGTTTCCAACAAGACCCCATGGAGGAGGTGCCTAAGGACATTACGTCTACAACCATCACAGCAATAATGGACAGAGAAGTTGGATGACACCTGCTAAAAATAGCAGTGAAATCTGCCTCAAATACACCTTAATGTCATCAGCTAACATTGCTTGAAATATTCATGAAAAAAAGTGACAGTCATGGCTGGAATGCTTTGAATTATAAGTCTGATTGATCAGGTCTGATTTGGAAACAGTTTTACTTTTCGACATAGACCCCCTTGTGGTCTACACACTTCTTCCATCAGCGTTGCAGTGCTTGGATTCCATTGGTGAAGGGAACTTTCATCCTGTTGTGCAAAAAGTCATCAACAGCAGACATGACATCATCATCATCATCATCACTGCAATACTGGTTCCCAGCCAAGTGTTTTTTCATGCTGGAGGAACAAATGATAGTCAGGAGAAGAGAGAGCATGATTAACCAGTTCAAAACCACAATCATGTACAGCATCCATTGAAACCAAGGACTTGTGTACTGTAGCATTGTCCTGATGAAGCAAGACCCCTTTCATCAGTTTTCCTGGGTGTTTGGTGTTGGTAGCCTTTTGTAACTGCCTCAGCAAGTTGGCAAAGTACTCTCCATTGATGGTGTGACCCTTTTGAAGACAGTCAATAAACATAATACCTTTTGCATCCCCCAAACTGAGGCCATCACTTTCCCTGCAAATGAAATGACCTTGGTCTTCTTTGGAGCAGGTGAGGCGAGGTGTTTCCACTGCATGGAGTGTTTCTTTGTCTCTGGCTCAAAGTGATGAACCCAACACTCATCCTGGGTTAGGAAATATTCAAGGAAACCAGCTGGAGCTGCCTCAAACCATGTTAAATTTTCCTGAGATGAGATCAGTCTGGTGCCCTTTAGATCAAGTGACAGAAGACATGGCACCCCCAGCCCCAAGCAGAAGCCTTTGTCATGTCAAGTTCATTGTGCAGAATATCCTGCAACTCTCTCATCTGCTAATAACATTGGCTGTTTGATTTATAATCAGTTACCTGTCAATAACATTGGTTGTTTGATTTATAATCAATTACCTGTCGTCAATCACCATGTCGTGAACACAATCAATGTCTTCCTTGGTGGTGGAAGTTGCTGGACATCCATATCTTAGGTCAGCTTCGTTACTCTCTCTCTCTCTTTCCTCCTCCTACACTCAGCCGCCCACTTTTCCATTGTTGATAAAGCTGGGGCATCTCTCACCCTAACGTACCAACCATGACAGCATGAATGTCATTTTAGGGGCTAAACCCTTTTTCTGCAGATATGAAATTTTATCCATTTTCTAGAGAAGTTGTTACTAGTTACATCTGAAGTCTCCCTTGAAAGAGTCAGCCATCAGTTCACCTGAAGAGAAACACTTTGGCTATTAATAAGAAGGGTTGAAATTGATTCATGCAAAATTCCACAGCTCTAGCATCACTTCTTCATAGCTACCCTGTAAACTATAAACCATATAGCTGGTAAGGCTACCAAACCTGTGATGGAGGCTGTAGCAGCCTTACGTGAGGAAATGAAGGATTTAAGTAGGAAAAAAGTGTGTGAGGGGCACACACACACACACACACACACACACACACACACACACACACACACACACACACACACACACACACATGTATACAAAGAGAGAGAGAGAGATACATCAAGGCTGACGTACATTAGAATATCTACACACTCAACTAAATTTCTTCCAGAGTGCTACACCAGCAGAAAAAAAGACAGGTCGTAATTCCTAATTAGATATTAAAAAAAAATCGTTATCAAATTGATAAATTTGACTCTTTTGAGGTTAAATTTAATAACATATAATCCTTCTTTTCAAGAAATAAACAAAATAAAAAATAAAACTCATAAGTATTCATTGGAGACGAAATGCAATTGAATGGAATTGAATTAAGCTTCCAGAAATTAAAGGAAACACCTTGAGAGTCTTCATGTTTTTCAAGTTATCTTGGAAACCTGTAAAAAACTTCCGCAGTAGTAGCAACATTAAAATTAAATGTAAATGGCTAAGTAGTAAGTTTGTTAAGGAAAAAAAAAAAAAATAATAATGTAAATATTAAAAAAGAAACAAGAATTAGCTGCTTGTTTATGAGCACTAAATAAGAAAGCATACACGTGTGTTTATATAGATATACATACATATATGTGTGTATGTGAGTGTATATATATGTGAGTGTATGCATAACTTGTAGACAAGGAACCACACACACACACTGATAGCCAGATAAATAAATAGTATATATATATATGACTTTTGTATGTATTCTGTTGTGTCTGGGGAGAGTCATTCTCTTTTGGTGCCTTATAATTTAACACACTCACCGGTAAAATTTCCGCTTCTTTCTTTTTTTTTATTTTTCTAAAATTTTCATTGTATGTTTATCTTTTACTGTTTTATTCTTTTACTTGTTTCAATAATTTGACTGCAGTCATGCTGGAGCATCAACTTTTAGTCGAGCAAATCGACCCCAGGACTTATTCTTTGTAAGCCTAGTTCTTATTCTATCGGTCTCCTTTTGCTGAACTACTAAGTTACAGGGATGTAAACACACCAGCATCAGTTGTCAAGCGATGTTGAAGAGGACAAACTCAGACACACAAACACACACACACTTAAATATA
>NC_068990.1:26839594-26839864 GCF_001194135.2 Octopus bimaculoides
AGCGCCCTGAGAGAAAAGTTGGACTTAAGAAGCATCAGATGTGGCGTGCAAGAGAGATGACTATGCTAGTATGGTCATGTGTTGTGAATGGATGAGGACAGCTGTGTGAAAAAGTGTCACACTCTAGCAGTTGAGGGAAGAGGTAGACCCAGGAAGAGGTAGACCCAGGAAAACCTGGGATGAGGTGGTGAAGCACAACCTTTGAAAATTGGGCCTCATCGAAGCAATGACAAGTGACCGAGACCTTTGGAGATATGCCATGCTTGAGAA
>NC_068990.1:26839874-26842144 GCF_001194135.2 Octopus bimaculoides
GGAATCTATGAAAATAAATAAGAGGAAGCAAGGCAAAACTATGTTAAAAGTTTAGGAATAGAAATTCTCAGAGTTTATTGATATGTGCTCGAAATATGTGTTTGAGTGTTTGCAGGCTTATTTTTTTAATTTTTTGCTTTTATTTTGTGTGTTAGTAAGAATTTTTCTTATCTATTTCTGTGTCTGTGGTGTAGAGAGTAGATAAATGGTGAAATTATTCTACACTACAGCTTCAATTGCAGTTTGATTCCTTAATTCATTTCACTGTCCATATTTCTCTTCTTTGCAATTTGTAATAGTGTTATCACATTCATTCCATCACAAGATGAATAAACGAATAAACAAAAGAAACAGGTGTAATTTAACGAAGCTGATTACGTAATAATACCTCTTTCCTTGTCATTCATTAACGAATATCATATTCTGTACTCACCCCCTATTTCACTCTAGATAGAGTGTAAGCGCCCTGAGAGAAAAGTTGGACTTAAGAAGCATCAGATGTGGCGTGCAAGAGAGATGACTATGCTAGTATGGTCATGTGTTGTGAATGGATGAGGACAGCTGTGTGAAAAAGTGTCACACTCTAGCAGTTGAGGGAAGAGGTAGACCCAGGAAGAGGTAGACCCAGGAAAACCTGGGATGAGGTGGTGAAGCACAACCTTTGAAAATTGGGCCTCATCGAAGCAATGACAAGTGACCGAGACCTTTGGAGATATGCCATGCTTGAGAAGATCCGGCAAGCCAAGTGAGACCATAACCATGGCCTATGCCAGTGCTGTATACCCAGCCCATTTAAGAGAACCCTTCAATCATTGGACAATAAACTACACTTGTGGAGACCTGTTGAGGCAAGTGAAATCACTGTTGTGGCTGATGACAGTACTGCCTGATTGGCACCTGTGCCAGGGGAACGTTAAAAGCACCATTCAAGCATGGTCCTTGCCAGGGCTGCTGACTGGCTCTGGTGCCAATGGCACATAAAAAAAAGCACCATTTGAGTGTGGCTAATGCCAGTACTGCTCGACTGGCCCTCATGCCAGTGGCAAGTAAAAGCACCCACTACACTCTCGGAGTAGTTGGCGTTAGGAAGTGCATCCAGCTGTAGAAACTTTGCCAGATCAGATTAGAGCCTGGTGCAGCCTTATTGCTTGCCAGCCCTCAGTCAAACCGTCCAACCCATGCCAGCATAGAAAGCGGACGTTAAATGATGATGATGATGATGATTGAATTCTAACAGCTGGTTAATGGTATCACTAAGCCAAAGGGAAATCATTATATAAAGAATTGCCTGTCACTGAAAGAAGATGGTACCTGTGGAAGAGGGAGCCCCAGGAAGACATAGGATGAAGTGGTGAGGATTGATCTTAGGATGTTGGGGCTCATGGAGAAAATGACAGTGGACCGAGATGTTTGGCGATATGAAGTTCTAGAGAAGATCTGCCCACATCAGCGAAACTGGGTGCTAGAAGAGTTGTGTCCTACCCACATGGAACAACAAGCAGCTTTCCTCTGTGTGCTTTAGCCTTATTATTATGGCAACAATCCGGATACTTATTGATCAGACTGTGTGTGTGTGTGTGTGTGTGTGTGTGTGTGTTTGTGTGTGTGTGTATGTGTTTGTCTGTATTTGTCCCCCCGCCAACACTTGACAACTGGCATTGATGTGTTTATTTCCTGTCACTTAGCAGTTCAGCAAATAAAGACTGATAGCACAAGTACCAGGCTTAACAGAAAGAAATAAGTCCTGGGATCAATTCATTCAACTAAAATTCTTCAAGTTGCTGCCCCAGTATGGCCACAGTCTAATGATGAAAACAAGCAAAAAATAGCTTCACATAACGATCTTATATCTTAAAATGGTAAAAGGCGGTGAGCTGACAGAAATGTTAGCAAAATGCTTAGCGGTATTTCATCTGTCTTTACATTCTGAGTTCAAATTCTGCTGAGGTCGACTTTGCCTTTCATCCTTTCGTGATCAATAAATTAAGTACCAGTTGTGTACTGGGGTCGATCTAATCAACTAGCTCCCTCCTCCAAAATTTTGACCCTTGTGCTTAGAGCAGAAAAGAATATATATTAAAATGGTAAGTTGTGCATTGACGGAATTTAACAGTAGATATCAGCAGGAGTGGCTGTGTGGTAAGTAGCTTGCTTACCAACCACATGGTTCCGGGTTCAGTCCCACTGCATGGCATCTTGGGCAAGTGTCTTCTACTATAGCCTCAGGCTGACCAAAGTCTTGTTAGTGGATTTGGTAGACAAAAACTGAA
>NC_068990.1:26842295-26847653 GCF_001194135.2 Octopus bimaculoides
TGTGTGTGTGTGTGTGTGTGTGTGTGTGTGTGTCTGTGTTTGTCCCCCTAGCATTGCTTGACAACCGATGCTGGTGTGTTTATGTCCCCTTCACCTAGCGGTTTGTCAAAAGAGACCGATAGAATAAGTACTAGGCTTACAAAGAATAAGTCCTGGGTCGATTTGCTCGACTAAAGGCGATGCTCCAGCATGGCCGCAGTCAAATGACTGAAACAAGTAAAAGAGTAAAATAGTATAAAAGAGAGAGGTCAATCGAAAGCTTCATGCCCCATCTCCCTTTAGGGTTCACAGCTGTGAGAAATATTTAGCTAACCTCACTGGAATATACTTTAAAAATAACAGGGCATAAAGGGCCTGCATATTTCTGACGGTGGCTGCGGATGGTGAGATTTCCTGCTGCTGTTCTCGCTCTCTCTCTCTCTCTCTCTCTCACTCTCTTGTTGCATCACTTCTTAAATATTTATTGTCAGATAATTGTGTTTAACGATACAATCAGGTAATAATTACGAAATATAGTGTAAACATTAGATCGCTCACGTTAATGGTTTTTGTGTTTTAACTGCCTCCAGGAACATCCTTCGCACTCCATTCTATCTCCTCCTCCTCCTCCTCCTCTTTCTATTCCTCCTGCCTCTTTGTCGTATATTGTTGTGTTTGCAATCTTTGTCATAATCATCGTTAATGTTGTGGTCGTCATTGTCATCACCGTTATTGTCATCACTACCACCGTCACCCCCACCACCACCATTACTACCACCACCACCACCACCACAGCCGCCACCACCACCACCACCACCACTACCACCACCATAACCACCACCACCATCATTATCACCAACACCATCACCACCACCATCATCACCACCATCATCATCACGACCATCATCATCATCGTCGTCATCATCATCATCATCATCATCATCATCATCATCATCATCATCATCACCATCATCATCATCACCATCATCATCGTCATCATCATCATCGTCATCATCATCATCGATAACATTACTATGAAAGTGTTTATAGTTTTGCTGTGGCTGAAATAATTAGTAGCTTCGTTAATTTCACGAGAAATAATCATTAATGTTGTATTTAACGAATAAAAGAACATTAAACAAAAACATTTCGGAAGGTTTCTATTATTTATATTCTTTGCATATTACTCTGTTATTAGTATTCTTCATATCATCAGCAACATCATCATCATCCTCCTCCTCATCATCATCATTGTCCTCATTATTATTATTAGTTGTATTAGTTGTGTTATTATTTACTTATTCCTTAATTATTCGCGTTGCAGTTTATTTTTAGAGTGAGTTATTCTTATTGTTTCATTCATGTTTTTTTTTTCTTTTTCCGCTTTATTTTTGCTTTTCTATTTTTCGACTTCCAGTAGCAAACACTTCACTGTTTGTCTTTCAATGAATATTTAATTAACATCGCAAGTAATTATCTCTTTAATGACCTTACAGTTTATGTTCCATATATTAAACATGGCGAAATAAGAAAAGAAACATGGAGGAGAAGTTGTGAGAAGCAGAAGACCAGACTATTACTGCCTTACATTTAAATATTATTAATAGAACGTTCTTCATGTTATTGTCGTTGATAAGGCATGCACTGGGAGATAATTTATCAAAGGAATTCCAGTCACAAATATCTTGTATCTTTGGATAATCTAGACTACATTGCTTTTTCTCCATTTTGAAGATGGCAGAACGTGACTTGAGGGAGAATCAACTTTTGTTTCTAGTGTAACCTTGTGGTGATCTCTATATAAGCAAACTTGTTGAGCAGTTTTGCTGTCATTTATCAACAGTTTCAACCCTATCTCTCTGTATTTACCTATATACGTTCATAAATATTATCATGGGTGCTGGAGTGGCTGTGTGGTAAGTAGCTTGCTTACCAACCACATGGTCCTGAGTTCAGTCCCACTGTGTGGCATCTTGGGCAAATGTCTTCTACTATAGCCTCGGGCTGACCAAGTATAAGAACATACACCCATACGCATACACATACACACACCACACGCACACACACACACACAAACACAGTTTTATATTTACACTCAACTACATACACACACATAACAAGCATTCACATATTTATATATTTTTATACACACACACCCACATTCACACACATACATAATACAGAGACACACATTCTTATCACCCAGTATGTGTGTGTGTGCATGTGCATGTGTATACATATACATATCTATGTGCTGGGTAACAAGAAAATGTGTGTGTGTGTGTGTGTGTGTGTGTGTGTGTGTGTGTATACACACATCTTCTTGTATCAGAACTATAATTTACTCTTTGAAGACAAATTAAATTCCTGATATATAATTTCCTGGTGTATGTAGTATCGTCTTTGAAACTGCTTCCACACACACAGAACAACGGTATGGTAAGAATATGGTAAGAAGATGGAGGAACGACAAGAAAGAAGAAGAAGAAGGAGAAGAAGAAGAAGAAGAAGATGAAGAAGAAAGAGAAGGAGAAGATGAAGAAGGAGAAGAAGAAAAAGAAGAGGAGAAGAAGGAGAAGAGAGAAACATGTCCTATTAGGAAGTAGTAGTAGTGGTAGGAATGAAAGTAATAGAAGCAGTTTTAGTGGTAGTAGTGGTGGTGATTGTTGTTGTTCTGGTAAAAGAATGAAGATGGAGAGAAATGAAATGATGAAAGAAAGCGGGGGTGAAAGGAAAGTGGAGGAGAGGACGAGGAGGAGGAGGAAGAGGAGGAAGGGGAAGTGGAGGAGGAAGAGAAGAACAAGGAGAAAGAACAGAAGAGAAAAAGAAGAAAAGAATGAGAAAAAGAAGATGAAGGAGGATGAGGAGGAGGCAGAGAGGAAGAATATGGAGGAGGAGGAAGAGAAGAAGAAGAAGAAGAAGAAGAAGAAGAAGAAAATGACTGGCACTGCTACCAAAAAATGTGATGATGTGGAAAAAACTGAACAAGAAAATGATAGAGTTTTGCAGAAAATGGCTGACAAATGCTGTACAAGAACGGGTTTGGATGGTGTAAATACAATGGCACTTGCATCATTGTGTTTTCTTGTGGTTTAATTCTTCAGCAATTAAATTAACCATATTTGGTCCAAATATTCTCTGTTTTATGTTCAGAGTAGCCAGATCTGGCATCTCATACCTACCCTACAATGTCATTCTAATAATAGAAAATCACAACATGAAAATTTCGATGCTATGAGAAAAACCATGATTAATATAAACTAATGTGGATAAATAAGCTTGGCGTTTGGCAGAATAATCCTGAATGCTAAGGGGTTAATTCAAGGTCGACATTGATCAGAGACACTTATGGTCATTCATGGCAGCGACCATCAGATATTTATTTCTTTATTGCCCATCATCATCATCGTTTAACGTCTGCTTTCCATGCTAGCATGGGTTGGACGATTTGACTGAGGACTGGTGAAACCGGATGGCAACACCAGGCTCCAATCTGATTTGGCAGAGTTTCTACAGCTGGATGCCATTCCTAATGCCAACCACTCCAAGAGTGTAGTGGGTGCTTTCACGTGTCACCCGCACGAAGGCCAGTCAGGCAGTACTGGCAACGGCCACGCTCAAAATGGTGTTTTTTATGTGCCACCCGCACAAGAGCCAGTCCAGGGGCACTAGCAACGTTCTTGCTCGAAAATCCTACGAAGGCCAGTCAGGCGGTACTGGTAACGGCCACGCTCAAAATGGTGTATTTTATGTGCCACCCGCACTGAAGGAACAAACAAGGACACACAAAGGGATTAAGTCGATTACATCGACCCCAGTGCCTAACTGGTACTTATTTAATTGACCCCAAAAGGATGAAAGGCAAAGTCAACCTCGACGAAATTTCAACTTAGAAAATAGCAATGGGTGAAATACAGCTTAGCATTTCATCCAGCATGCTAACGATTTTTTTCTACTCTAGGCACAAGGCCTGAAATTTTGGGGGAGGGGGCCAGACGATTAGATCGACTCCAGTACACAACTGGTACTTAATTTATAGACTCCAAAAGGGTGAAAGGCAAATGCGACCTCGGCGCAATTTGAACTCAGAATATAAAGACCGACGAAATACTGCTAAGCATTTCGCCTGGCATGCTAAAGAATAAAACAATAAAATCTCAAAAGAATAACAATAGCAAAAATGACACACAAAATGCCAAAACTCAAAATAGGCGAAAGAAACCAAACAAAAAATCGCATAACCCAATTTTTGGATTGCTGAAATCATTGAAGACAGGTAAACAATTCCTTGCAGTGTTGGACAGGTGCTTCCCTAAAACACTTAAATACCATTGTATCTTCAACAAGCATGCAGTGAAAGTATAGAATGCCACATCCAACAACATGAGGTACACAAATACAACAATAGAAAAATATACATGCAAACAATGACCACGGACAAGGAACAAACAAACCAAAACAACACAAGGTATAGGAACAAACAGACCAAAACAACACAAGGTATAGGAACAAACAGACCAAAACAACACAAGGTATAGGAACATTAACAAAAATAAACACAATAGGGATCACAAAAACATGGATATCAACCCTGACAGTTGAAATAGGATTCAAACAAAGACAGAAAAGAGAATTGACAAAATAGGTTATAGCATCAAGAACACTTCAGACACCACAAAGCAACCAGGACATTCACAAAAACAAAAAGTTACCTGAGAACTACGAAGATAATAGAAGGGCAAATAATTGCAGCTGTTGCTGGAAATCTGCATGTCAACTCAGGAATCGATGCATGCAAAAAAAACATCATAGATAAATGCACAATCACCACACCACAACACCATAAGGGCTGTCTCTTGTCTCTTCTCTCATTCACGTCTACTAGCATTCAAAAAAATAATTTTTCTATCTATCGTCTTGGCCTAACAGCCCTTATTGTTTGCTTTCACTGTCTTGTTTTTACTGTCTCACTGTCCTGTTCTTGTTAACACTTTCACCCTCCGCAAAAATTTCCAAATTTTATTCAATTTGCTTTCCAGGAAGGACTGTTCCAATGAAGTCACGTATTGTCCTTGCCTTCGAAATGCGGAGTAGATGGAACAGGGACAACTGATGAAGGGGAATATTCTTTATGTCGCATGTCTCGTTTCTCTGTTTTTTTCATTGTTCGAAAAAAAGTTTGTTTTCTGTCTTTGTTTCTCATTGTGTTTAACATATTTTTGTGATGTCCTGTACCGATATATGCATGTATGTATACATATAGATGTAGGTATGTACATATATGTATGGATATATGCATATATTTATATATTATTTATATTATTATATGATCGAACGCCACACATCCTTCTCCAAGTAAATTTTTATTTATATATCTAT
>NC_068990.1:26847663-26849183 GCF_001194135.2 Octopus bimaculoides
GAAAATATATATATATATATATATATATATATATATGTGTGTGTGTGTGTGTGTGTGTGTGTGTGTGTGTATATATGGTGTGCATGGAAGTTTTGGCTTTGGTGCTAGAAGTGAGGAGGGAACAAGGTTGTTGGAGTTCTGTGATGCAAATGATTTGCAGTGTTCTGCAACACTAATTTTAGAGAACCAGCCAGGCCAGTCATCTAATCACTTATCAGTCTGGTGGGCACTCAAACCAGATTAACTACACCCTCACCAGAAACAGGGATAGACAGATGCTTATAAATACAAAGTTTTTTTCCAGAAACAAATTCAACATAAGTGGTTAGCAAATTTAGACTTAAAGCTTGATGGACACTGAGAAGCAAACCTGTTTGAAGAAGGAAGTTATGGAAGTGCAGAGATCCATCAAACAGTCAGAGGTTTAGAGACATTCTGAGAAAGAGAAGGAGGTTGTGATATATAACAAAGAGGACAATTGTAAGTTCCCATGAGACAACTTTCTGAGAGCTGCAGACCAAATCTGCGACTGGGGCAAAGTCTCAGCCAGACTGAGAGTGAGCTGGTGGTAGAGCAATGAGGCAGATAGAGCCATGAAAGTGAAAAGAGAGGCTTTGAAAGATTGGAGACTGGAGTCAGCAAAGAACTATATCAGGTTGTCAAGAGGGAAGCTAGGTGACAGGTTAACCTAGCAAGGGCAGAAACAGAACAGAAGAGGTTTGCCAACATCTTACAAAGTGAAGATCAGAGACTTGAGATGTTCAGGATAGCTAAACAGTGTGTTGTAGAGAATCGAGATGTGGTGGGGAGAAGTGTGTACATATAAATAATGGTATGCTTACACTCAGTGACTCTGAAGTGTGGAAGTGCTACTATGAAAGGCTGTTAAATGCGGAGAATGAGTGGGAGAAGGGGTATCTCCTGTTTGGGACCCCAATAGAGGGTCAGGCTATTAGTGTTGACAGTACTATGACAGATGAAGCAATTAAGGATATCAAAACAGGGAAAGCCTCTGGTCCCTTGGGAGTCACTGCTGAGGTGCTTAAAATATCTGATAGAGTAGGATATGGTCTAGTCACCTGTATAATCAATCAAATTATTTGGGAAGGTGCCATTGCCAAAGACTGGTGTAACAGCATTATAGTCAGCTGCTACAAAGGTAAGGGAGATACCTGAGAAGTAATTACGGAGGCATCAGGTTGATAGACCAAGTCATAAAAATTACAGAAAGAGTAATAAAAAAAAGGTCCTACCTGAATCCTGCCGACTCTTAACGGCTGGTTTCCTTGTTTCCATGGCATATAATTCTTCCACTGGATGGGACACTGGTCCATCACAGGATTACTCATTCTTACCAGGTGAGTGGACTGGAATGTGAAATGAAGTGTTTTGCTCAAGAACACAACACGTCACCTGGTCCAGGAATTGAAAACACAATCTTACGATCATGAGTCCAACACCGTAAATTCTAAGCCATGTGCCTCCACACGACCAAGCATATAAAACAAAAACACAAACAC
>NC_068990.1:26850213-26850906 GCF_001194135.2 Octopus bimaculoides
AGTGACATTTACTAGCAATCACAAAAGGAACAGCAACCATAACACAAACAACCACCACCACCACCAACACCATTGTTACCATTGCCCTCTTTATCACCACCACTGCCGCCGCCACCACCGCCATTACTAACAACCGTGACAACCACCGCCAAGTTACTTCCCCCCCCCCGCACTGAAACCACCATCAGTGACATTTACTAGCAATCACAAAAGGAACAGCAACCATAACACAAACAACCACCACCACCACCGCCACCACCCATGCTACCACCACCACCACCACCATGGCCCATGCCACAAATAAAAACACAAACAAACACACACACACAAATATCCACATGAACAATCATCAGTGACGATGTGTGTGTGTGTATATGTGTGAGTGAGTGTGTGTGCATGAGTATATTTACCAGTGTGTATGTGTATGTGTGTGTATTTTATTGTGTGCGTGTAGGTGTGTGTTTGTGTATGTGTGTGTGTGTAGGTGTGTATTTGTGTGTGTATTTTGTGTGTGTATATTTATATGTGTGTGTATTTTGTGTGTGTATATTTGTATGCGTGTGTATTTGTATGTGTGTGTATATTTGTATGTGTGTGTATTTGTATGTGTGTGTATTTTGTGTGTGTGTATTTGTATGTGTGCGTATTTTGTGTGTGTGTAGGTGTGTATTTCTGTGTGTATGTGTATTTGTA
>NC_068990.1:26853106-26863561 GCF_001194135.2 Octopus bimaculoides
TATGTATGTATAAAACACACCTCAATGCGTTATCCACAATTCTAAAAGGGATTAGAAGCTCATAGAATATAACTATGTTCTTTATTTTAGATTCAGAACAATGTCTTCTGTGCTATAAGCATCTTACGATTGAAAACCAGTCCAGCTGATGTCTCCGTCAGCTGCTTTTGAGCAAGTTATGTCTTTGAAGCCTTCAATAGATTTCATTTTCCTCAACCAATTGCTTGAAATATTTCCCAGAAATTACTCTCAACATATCTGTGAAATAGTCATTGAAACACAAATATATACAAATATGTGTGTGTGTGTGTATGTGTGATTGTGTGTGTATGTATGCACAGTGAAAAGGCACAATAAAAATTTTTTTTTCCACAGGTTGAATTGTAGTGAAAGGTATAAAAAAGAAGCAAAATGCACGGAAATGTAGGATAAAAATATAAATATATCTTTATGAAATAATATATTTATATTGTTGACCGATGTTGCTTGTGTTAATCATCACTAACAACTTAGTAATACATTATCTACATTATTTACATTTGATGGATATCTGTCCTCATCTTGTTTGTTGTTAACACAACATTTTGGTTGATATACCCTCCAGCCTTCATCAGGTGTCTTGAGGAAATTTAGAACCTGAGTTCTCATTCCAAGACACCTGATGAAGGCTGGAGGGTATATCAGCCGAAACGTGTTAACAACAAACAAGATGAGGACAAATATCCATCAAATGTAAATAATGTAAATAATGTACATAATTCCTTGTCTCTTAAATATAGAATTGGCTTATATAAGACTGTATAGATATTTATATATCAATTGATCAAACTGACATAAAGTACACCCCCACCCCTTAATTTTCTCCATATTTTTACCTGTTTATTTAGATAGACTCAGAGACTCTTTTATGAAAAACTGCACTCAGGTGTTTTGCCTCACTTGTACATTTGATATTTCTTGGAATATGATTTCTTTAAACAGCTCAACTGATACATTTAAAGTTGGAAGACCATTAAAATATCTGTGATAGTCTGTGTTTACTTCAATTAATTTTAAATATAATGAAGAATTAAGTAAAATAAAAGGAGCACTCCATCAGTTATGAAGACAAGGGTCCCAGTTGATTCGATCAAAGGAACAGCTTGCTCGTGAAATTAATGTACAAGTGGCTGAGTACTCCACAGACACATGTACCCTTAACATAGTTCACAGGGAGATTCAACATGACACAGAGTGTGACAAGGCTGGCCCTTTGAAATACAGGTACAATACATTTTTGCCAGCTGAGTGGACTGGAGCAATGTGAAATAAAGTGTCTTGCTCAAGGCCACAATGCGTTGCCAGGAATTGAACTGACAACCTTACAATTGTGAGTCTAATGGCCAAACCACTAAGCCATGTGCCTTCACCTAAGTAAAATAACTTTGTTGTCATTAGGTTGGTGTTAGGAACATAATTAACGCTGTTTTGATGGAAGATTTTAATTAATGACTTCTGAAAACAAGACGTTTGTACAGTTTAGCCAGGGATGGTCTCAAGTGGATTGGTACCAGAAAATATTAAACCACTGTTTATGTTACATTAAACAATGTAACATTAACTACTACTACTACTACTACTGCTACTGCTACCACTGCCACCACCGCCACCACCGCTGCCGCCGCTGTTGCTGCTGCTGCCACTACTACCACTACTGCTACTACTACTACTACAAGAACTAATAGTACATTAAACAATGACAAATAGCTTCGCTGCCAAACAGCCTCTCGTTTCCCTGGATACAAAATATAAAATAATTCTCTCCGATTCACCTGGAATTTTTGAAGCCATTCCTTGATTACCTGACACTTCTCAAAACTAAACAACTTCAATGATTATTGTTCAATAATTCACGGGGTGCCTAGAGAACAGCAAGAATCCAAATAATAACATGTCTATTCATTCTTAATATGATCTGGAAAAAAATCTTCTGCCAGAATATATTATAACTCAATAGAGATATTATTGTTTGAATTCTCACTGTTCTCTGGACACCCCATGAATTATTATCTATTTAACACCCATCAACGAATAATTTGTTGGTTGGTTTATAAATAAAAGCACATATTTGTGTTAGATTCCTCATTCTGGAGGGGGCATACAGAAAGGTGAAACACTGGTGTATCAAAATCCCCTTATGCCAGTGAATCGCATGTGTTGTCTAAAAGGAGGGGGTGTTCTCTGATGATGGGGAAGCAACAGTGATCAGCATATTCATGTTTAAATCTATCAGAGCATAAACTGACAATCTGGTGGCTACAACGATGAGGGTTCCAGTTGATCCAATCAACGGAACAGCCTGCTTGTAAAATTAACATACAAGTGACTGAGCACTCCACAGACGTGTGTACTCTTAGCCTAGTTCTCAGGGAGACTCAGTGTGATACAGAATATGACAAGGCTGGCCCTTTCAATTACAGGTACAATTCAAGGCGACGAGCAGGCAGAAACATTAGCACGCCAGGTGAAATTCTTAGCAGTATCTCATCTGTCTTTATGTTCTGAGTTCAAATTCTGCCGAGGTCGACTTTGCCTTTCATCCTTTCGGGGTCGATAAATTAAGTACCAGTTACGTACTGGGATTGATCTAATAGATTCCCCCCCCCCACTCCCCCCAAATTTCGGGCCTTGTGCCTAGAGTAGAAAAGAATTACAGGTACAACTCATTTTTGACAGGTGGGTGGACTAGAGCAATGTAAAAGGGTCCCTAGAGCTCATTGAAATGAAATGCTCACTGGAGAAATGCTCAAGGACTCAACAGGCCACTGGGAATCAAACTCACTACTTTACAATCATGAACCAAGCACCCTAACCATTAAACCACGTGCTTTCACACCAAAACATTATTTTTGCTTATTTGAATTATTGTTTAGTCATTAGCATAAAGGGATGTCTTCCTTCTTATAATTAATTCAGATCCTGTTAACTCTTATATTTCCATAATGACATCTGAGTGTTATTTATTTGTTTAAAACTTTAATAGTTAACACCTTTCTTTCTTCCTCGTTTATCTTTCCCGAATGTCTGCAACACAATGAGACGGATGTTTCTGGAACTTCTGCTTCAGAAGTTCTTTAAGTGTGTAATAAACCTTTCACGTTCTTCTGTAGAACATATTCCCATCCTTAACAAAATCTCTCAGCAATTTTAAGGAAGGCCATGTCTATCATAGAAAGTCTTACAAAATGACAGACTTTTCACTTCAACTTTATTTTACACTACAAACCAAAATAGGTGGCTTCATTGAAATTTAATTATAGAAAGTTGAGCAAAAATTAAACAAGGAGTGAGATTCTTCATTAGTTGGTACATAGGCATTGGTTGAAAATTTTAGCATGGGGCCACCAAGTTTGAGGAAGGGAGTATGTCAATTACATCGACCCCAGTGTGTAACTGGTCCTCATTTTATTGACCCCCAAAAGGATGACAGGCAAAGTTGACTTCAGTGGAATTTGAACTCAGAACACAAAGATGAATGAAATGCTACTTAGCACTGTGCTAATGATTCTGCCAGTTCACTACCTTAATTGGAACATAGATATTATAATTGTACAGTGATAATTCTAATACGTAACTAGTAAATCTAATACAAATATTTATGCTGCCACCAGATTCCTCTCCATAAAATATTTCTTCTGCAATTTCAGATCCATACAAGTCTTTCTATGATTCTACAGGGTGTCCACAAAGTCTGGGTACATGGAGTAAATAAAATCATAACAAACAATTAGATATAAGAAATAATAATTTCTTAAAGTATGTGTTAATCCCCATGTGGGTACATGAGTAAATAAAATCATAACATAAACAATTAAATATAAGTTATAATAATTTCTTAAAGTATGTGTTAATCCTCATGTACCCAGACTTTGTGTACACCCTGTAGACTGACATGATCATAGCTCTGTTTTCAAGATTGACATTTACTTTGAAGGATGTAAAAAAAAGAAAGATAAAATTAATGAATTCATCTCATTCGGGGGATTGAACCGACTCTTCAACCATCCACCTCTGCAAACTAACAAGTCTTCTTTATTGTAAATATTATTTCTAATTCTAGGCACAGGTGTGGCTGTGTGGTAAGAAGTTTGCTTCCTAACACCATGGTCACAGGTTCAGTCCAACTGTATGGCACCTTGGGCAAGTATCTTATGCTATAGCCTTGGGCCGACCAAAGCCTTGTGAGTGGATTTGGTAGATGGAAACTGAAAGAAGCCTATTATATATGTGCGTGTGCATCTTTGTGTATGTGTTTGTTCCCCACCAATGCTTGACAACCGGTGTTGGTGTGTTTACATCTATGTAATTTGGCAAAAGAGACAAATAGAATGAATACCAGGATTTCAAAAAATAATAACTACTAGGGTTGATTCATTCAACTAAAAACTCTTCAACGCAGTGCCCCAGCATGGCCACAGTCTAATGACTGAAACAAGCAAAAGATAAAAGATGTACAGGAATTATGAGAAGAGGGGTATTAGTGGGGACCATAGACAAATGGTCCTTTAATTTATCAACTCTGATGGGGTGGAACATAAAGCTGACTTCAGCAAGATTTGAACTGACAATATAAAGATTCAGAACAAATACGGCAAAAAATGTTACCAATTCTCTAACAATTCTGCCAATCTAACACCCTCCTTGTCAGAAATATTGGTTTCAAGTTTTAGCACGAGGCCAGCAAGTTTGAGTGGTGGGTGTGGTTGGGTTGATAACATTGACCCTAGTGATCAGCTGGTACTTAGTTTATCTAAAAAACAAAAAAAAAAACAAAGTTGACCTTTGTACTCAGAACATAGAGACAAGTGAAATGCTGCTCAGCATTTTGCTTGGCATGCTAAGAATTCTGCCAGCTCGAAATATTAAGGAAGATTTTTAAACATTGTCACAACATTATAATTTTGGCAGAAAGACAAATTTGATTAATTTTATTTCAGTGTTTGAATAAATGACATGTGATGGTCTCTGGAAAAGATAAAAGGCTAAAGTCGACCTGTCAACCTTGACATGATTTGAACTTGGAACATAAAGAGATGTGACTAAATACCGGAAAACATTTTGTCTAATGCTCTAATGATTCTGCCAGCCATCAACTTAATAGCAATTTTGGTAATAACAACAGATTTTGTTCTGACGGAAAATGAATTCCATAGAATGACAGGAAATGTTAAATATAGGAGACAATTTTCCTTGGAACTTATTCTACTGAATATAAAGGAATTTTCTGTTTATTATGTATGTAATGTTTGGAAGTTAGAAGAGGAATATTGTAAAAGCCTTTTGTCGATTTTGGAAAGAAAGTGAATGAATAGTTAATGTGGAATGGTTTTATTTGGGAATTATTTTCTTCATTTATAATGATGCACAATGGAATGGAATAATATATCATGGCAGACTATTGTATAAAATATGGTAACATGTGGAATCTGAAGAAACAGGAGATGGACTGTGTCATTGATAATTAGTTATGGATAAGTTCGTGAAGTTCGCTTGTTGTAACGAGCGAACATTCTAGCATATAAGATATTGCCTTTGGATCATTTTCCATCAACACTTGTTCCTCTGTTGTGAAGAATATGGCAGGAGAATATTAATTGAAAGAATGTACTTGTGATAAAACTGAGTCTAGTGAGAATTAGAAATCCATTTGAGCAGTCAGTAGTTCATATCCAGTTGACAGCACTGTGTATGGCACCAAAATACACGACTCTCAATGACAGAGTTCTTCTAAGTCAAAGTAGACACAATATTTATTTCTTTATTGCCCACAAGGGGCTAAAAATAGAAGGGAGAAACAAGGACAGACAAAGGGATTAAGTCGATTACATCAACCTCAGTAGGTAACTGGTACTTATTTAATTGAACCCGAAAGGATGAATGGCAAAGTCAACTTCAGAGGAATTTGAACTCAGAACGTAGCGGGAGACAAATTAGCACCAGTGAAATGCTGGGCTCGATGTAATCGAATAGATCCCCTCTCACGAAATTCCAGGCCTTGTGCCTATACAAAAACGGATTATTATTATTATTATTGAAGACCTTGGAAAATGTTTGATGACTGTGTGAAAATTCAGTGTTACATTGAAGAGTACAGTTACCATCTCCAGTGGAAAGATTAGACAAAGAAATCAAAAGAGATGACCCTTTCATGGGGACAGCCTTTCTCTTGTCTTGGTTGTAATTGCACTGACTCCTTTGTTGATTACATAAAAGATTTTGAGAAAGACAAGGATCAAGTACATGGATTACTTAATGCAAACCATGAGAGTATTTTGCAATGACACTGGGATGATATTCAACATCAAGAAAGGGTCTGCGATGGAGATGAAGCTGGAAAAATTCTTGAAAAGTACTGGAGTAGATCTACTGAAAGATGAGAATACAAAATTAGTAAATGTAGAAGAAACGTATAAATTCCTGAGAATACTAGAAATTTACAAAACCGAAAATTTAAAAGCCCTAAGGAAAAGAAAAAGAAAACAAGGTTCACAGAATGAAGAGTTTGAAATCGAAATCGAAAGCAGAAAACATTATCCAAGTAACCAACTTGAGAATGTTATCTCTAATAAAGTATGAAGCAGGAATTATTGAGTAGAATAAGGATGAAATGAAGGGAATTGCAGGTAAATGAGGAAGCTCAGAAGCATGCAACCCCAGACTGATGGGGAACCAGTGATACTGGGGGAGGGTGGGGAAGCAGAAGGAATTGTAGGGATAACGAGTCAAGAAGACAGAATAGAATGAAAGGGAACAAGTCTGGAAGAAATAGGAATGCACCTTCAAGATCAAACAATGTAGTCCAAGATAACTAAGTCATGTTTGATCAGGAGTGAATGGATATGAATTTAATCTTTTACTTGTTTCAGTCATCAGACTACAGCCATGCTGGTGCACCACCTTAAAGGATTTTTGTCAAATGAATCTACTCCAGTGCTTAATTTTTTACAGTCTGGTGCCTAATCTATTGGCCTCTGTCACCAAACCACTAAGTTACAGGGATGTAAACACACCAATACCGGTTGTTAAGTGGTGGTGGGAGACAAACACAGACATGAAGACACACACACACACACACACACACACACCATGGACTCTTTCAGTTTCCATCTTCCAGATCTACTCATGAAGCTTTGGTCGATCCAAGGTTGCAGTAGAATATACTTCTCCAAGGTGTCACGCAGTGGGACTGAACCCAGAACCATGTGGTCAGGAAGCAAACTTCTTACCACACAGCCACACCTGTTCAAGAATAGCTGTCATATTTTTGTAGAATATCTACCTTTACAGGAGAGATATTATCAGAGCAAGTATCACCTTTTAACAACTTAACAGATTCCAAAGCTACACAGCAATGGCAGTTACAGCACTAGTAGCTGTAGTTGTACTACTGTTACTGCTATGCATTGCTTCTTGGAGCCTGTGGGCACATTTTCTCACCTACTTCCTGGAAACGAAAAGCATTTAAGCAGTCAGCGACACATACCATCGAAAATGTATGAAAGTATAGATATAAATAAACTAATAAAGGAAATATAATGATGTAGGTAACAGAAATAAAAATGAGTATACTACCAATCAGTTTATTTGAAATAATTATCTTTATCGACAAAGTTGTATCCCAGAAGAATAAGAGCAAGCATCGGAATGAAAATGGAATTGTTACAAATAATCTAAGTAAAGAATCACAGCCAGAGGCTTAGAGGCAATGTAAAGAAAAGAGCAGCAGGGGTGAATTATGAGAGAGAAAGAGAGGGAAAGAGAGAGAGTGGGGGAAGGAAGAGTGAGAGACTGGGGTTGAATGAAAGAGAGAAGGAATGAAAGAGTGAGAGAGTCTTGGAACTGGATCAAATCACAAATGCCTGTCTTGGAAAATAAGAATTATATGTAAAGATTTGTTAAGGAATAAAGTCATTTTCTAAATTTGGTAGTTCTTGATTAGTATAGCAGGCAACATTGACCATTTGCCAAAGTTAGGAGATGGATGTTCTTTGAAGGAAAGATGTCCTGCAAGAAAATTGTGCTTTCGTTGTCAATCAGATATAGAATTATTCGTATCGGTTTGGATAATTAAAAATCATTCTGCGAGGAAATGGGAGCTGATGCTTTTCTTTTTTTTTTTTTTTTTTGGTAAGGGAAAATTGTGATTAAAGAAGGAAAAAGTGAAATGCATTGATAAAGTATGGTAGTAGTTAGACGAGACGGAGGTGGTCTAAGAAATAGAAATGATAGCTGTGAAGAAATTGGCTCTGCTTGTGTGATGAGTTTAGCTGATATAATCTCACCTTACTTATGTTTGCATTAAAGGAATCAATTTGTTCAAATTTATTTGTATTCACAGTGAGAGAAGTTCTAAGGGCGAGTAAGTGATTAGGTAGGCCTATATTCTGCACACACAAACATTCTATATTCTGCTATGAATAAAATAGTCTTCACTCCTCAGTTAAGTTTGTGTGTAAATGGTGCCCGCTTGATAATAAGTGGGTACCATCAACACGCAAGTGAATGTGATCTGTCTCCCTTTCTTCTCTCCTAGTCTCTGTCCCTGTACCTACTCTGACCCCCTTGATCAACCTTCCTTCACCTAACTGTAGGATCCCCAATAAAATCGATCCCTCTGTAAAGGTATTACTTCTAAACAATTTCTCTTCAAGTTTCCTTTCACCTGACTTCAACCAACACAAAAAATATCAACATTTCATAGACCTTAGAAATTCTATTAACAACAAAATGCAAACCAAACATCAACACACATGTACGGCACATATGAAATAACCAAAACGGCAAAGTCGCTGAGTTCCTTTCAAGCATTGGGCTTCACAGAAGCAATGGCCGAGACCTTTGTCATTATGTCATTCTTGAGAAGAAGACCCATCAAGCTGAGCAAAATCACAGTTGTGGCAGATACCAGTGTCATGCAAATTGGCACCCATGCTTGTGGCACATAAAAGTACCCCAGTGTCATACAGATGGCACCCGTGTCAGTGGCACGTAAAAGCACCCATTACACTCTCGGACTGGTTGGTGGTAGGAAGGGCATCCAACCGTAGAAAACCATGCCAAATCAGACTGGAGTCTGGTGCAGCCTTTCAACTTGTCAGCCCGGTCAAGCCATCCAACCCATACCAGCATGGTCAATGGATGTTAAATGATGATAATTACTATGAGACAACTGTTGAACAATTTAAAATCCCTCAATGATGACTTTATAAAATGTAATGTTTATTGATCTTTTATTGCTAACTGCAAAATTCCCCAGCATTACACCATTAATATCCTTTCATTCAGTCTGAGGGGTTTATGAAGATCTTGAAACATCAGTGGACTTAAGAATGCTATAACTAGAAACTCAATCGAACAACTATCAGCAGAAGGCCTGAAATATTTTGGGGGTGGGGTGGCTCTGATTGATTACATTGACCCCAGTTTTCAACATACACACACATGCACACACATTTATTAACTTTTACAAGCAAAAGGTTGAGAATGACTGAAGTTTTTGGCTTGCTTGCCTTCATCAGACTGTGTTTTACATGGGTTCCTTTTTGGCTTTATATAGTCTTTGGCAAGTTATTTTTGTGGGATAGGTGGAGCTATGTGAATGGCAATTAGGTAGACTGTGAGAATAGCTGTGTAGGAAGTGGGAATAGGGGAGGATAGGAGAAAAGTACATGTATTTGCAAAGTGCAGAGTGATAGGAAGTTATGGCAAGGAAATTTATTCCTTAACAGAAATCATATAAAATCAACCAATTCAATTTCAATCTGCCCTATGCTGTGTGACCAATTGATTTATCAAAAAATATTCTTTTGTGAATTCTAAACACAACCAAGGCGCAATTTCTACTTAAAGAAAGTCAGGACCTGAATTTGACACATCTGTTCCATGCTTGACTGAATTCTGAATACTGACAAAATTCCCACACCAAACCAAAATAAATCTCCTCACCATAACTTAGTTATATCAACCCGCAATCTATAAACATATACTTTTCAATTACTTCCTTTATCCCCCACCAACAACACAATACCTTCTTGGGTCCACCTACACTACACTTAATTAGCATTTCCCATAACTCCACCTATCCAAAATAAATTTCCAAAGAACCCAAATGCACTGTTTCATGAAGGTGAGCAATCCAAAACTTTGCAGAGATTGTTAATCAAATTTTAAAAAATTTGTATTTTATTAAATTGCATTGAGAAATCTTTCAGTCTAATGATAAATTATTATCTATACCCTTGATATAAAAATGAACAGTAAGATATATACATCTATCTATCTATCTATCTATCTATCTATCTATCTATCTATCTATCTATCTATCTATCTATCTATCTATCTATCTATCTCTCTCTCTCTCTCTCTCTCTATATATATATATATATATACATATACATTTATATATGTGTGTTTGTG
>NC_068990.1:26864771-26866292 GCF_001194135.2 Octopus bimaculoides
CCTCCTCCTCCTCCTCCTCCTCCTCCAGAACTGCCTGACTGGCCCTTGTGCCAGTGACACGTAAAAGCACCCACTACACTCTTGGAGTGGTTGGTGTTAGGAAGGGCATCCAGCTGTAGAAACTTTGCCAGATCAGACTGGAGCCTGGGGCAGCCTCCTGGCTTCCCAGACTCCTGTCAAACCGTCCAACCCATGCCAGCATGGAAAACAGACGTAAATCGATGATGATGATGATGATTATGATATATATATATATAAATGTATTGAGTCAAATGAAATCACTGTTGTGGCTGATTCCAGTACTGCCTGACTAGCTCCCATACTGGTGGCATGTAAAAAGCACCGGTCAAGTATGGTCATTACCGGTGGCGTCTGACTGGCTGCCATGCTGGCGGCACATAAAAATCACCCACTACATTATTGGAGTGGTTGGTGTTAGGAAGGGCATCCAGCTGTAGAAACCTTGCCAGATCAGACTGGAGTCTGGCGCAACCTACTAGCTTTTCAGATCTCAGTCAAACCATCCAACCCATGCCAGCATGGAAAGCGGACGTTAAACGATGATGATGATCATCATCATGATCAGACAGCTTCATGCATACACACACACACACACACACACACACACACACATATTTACACCTGCACATGTGTATATACAGAATTATACACCCTCCAGTGCCTATTGAGGTGTGTCATTGTGGGTGTATATTTGGTTTCATGCATTCCAAGTCCAATTGTTCAATAAAATAAATAAAGAAAAAGGAAGTGTCTGGCATTTAACAATTAACTGTAGGAGAATAATAACCTCTTGGATTTAATACCTATTACAAGAATGATGGAACACACCTTTATCTTCTGGGAGTAATTACTTACCAGAAGTACAGATTCTGGCACCAAGAAACGACCACAAGAAACAAACAAATAAAAAACGATAAAACGGAAAAGACGAGGTGAAGAGAAAATAAATTTGTTTTTGAATATTCCCAGAACAAATCTTATGGAATGGAATTCTCATCTTAATTTACGATTGGCCCATCCATCTTTGAAGGAAATGAATATGCCAAAGTGAGTAATTATTTTTGCCATGTTGCATCAAAAAAAGTATAACTGCAACTCGTTAGAAATATAAATGTTTTCTGAAGCAATTATGATGCAAGTCAGCATACGACGTCGGTTTGGCGGGGTGGGGGGTGGACGAAACCATCAGAGATCACTTTGTCAACACATTAGCAGATGAGCACTGCAGGATGTCTTGCAGATGACCAAATCGATAGCTGCAGTCACTTCAAGACATTACACACTTAAACTATTTGATATGACAAATGCTGAAATTATATACTCTCTGAGTGGTTGGCGTTAGGAAGGGCATCCAGCTGTAGAAACTCTGCCAAATTAGATTGGAGCCTGGTGTTGCCATCCGGTTTCACCAGTCCTCAGTCAAATCGTCCAACCCATGCTAGCATGGAAAGCGGACGTTAAACGACGATGATGATGATGATATATATATAAATATGTATG
>NC_068990.1:26866653-26867431 GCF_001194135.2 Octopus bimaculoides
GCTCTTAAAAAATGGATTTTATCCTTTATATATACTGTTCAGTATTTACAGGTTGAGAAAATATAGCTTTTTACTTGTTGTATATATATATATATATATTTATTTATATATATGAAGCTTGCTTCCCAACCACATGGTTCGGGTTTCAGTCCCACTGAATGGCACCTTGGTCAAGTATTTTCTACTATAGCCTTGGGCTGACCAAAGCTTTTTGAGTGGATTTGGTAGATGGAAACTAAAAGAGGCTTATGTATATATATATATATATATATATATAGGGAGAATTCACAAAAGAAAAAAGCAGCAGACGAAGACAGGTGGTGTAGACAACAAACAGATGTATTAGTATATCGCTCGGGAAGTGAAAATGTCTTCAATGCTTCAAGCCTACACTCTTCCACAGAAAGGAACACAGAAAGAAACAAGGAGAGACAAAAAAATATGTGTAGTGATTAGCGATATATATGTGAGTGTGTCTGTGTTTGTGCCCCTTTCAACACTTGATAACAAGTGTTGGTGTGTTTATGTCCCCATAAATTAACAGTTCAGCAAAAGACACTGATAGAATAAGTGCCAGGTTTAAAAAATACATACTGAGGACAATTCATTCAACTAAAAATTCAAGGTGATGCCCCATCATGGCCACAACCTAATGACTGAAACATGTAAAAGATAAAGGATATATATATATACACACACACACACACACACACACACACACACAGACACACATATATATCTTTACACATTTATGTATATATTTATATATACATGTGTA
>NC_068990.1:26867650-26870971 GCF_001194135.2 Octopus bimaculoides
TATATATACATATGTATAGATATGTATATGCATATATATGTAGGTAAATGGATATGAGTGTAAACAAAGAGACATACAGATAGATAGGTACATAGGTAATATGAACAGACAAGCACACACACACACACACATACACACATGCATATGCAAATGAACACTGAAACACATGACCATGCACACACACGCTTCACTTCACACAGGGACACATATGGAGACACACATCCATACTTAACAGGTGCACGTGCATAGTCATAAAAACCCACACACAGACACAGTGAGACATGCACACACAAGGAGAGGAGGGACACACACATATTCACACACACACACACACACACACACATACAAACACACAAGAAAACACAATCATATGAATATGCAGAATACATACATACCAACATACACACATCCATACACATATATATGCATCCACACACGCACAGATGCACACACACACAGATGCGCACACACACACACATGCATACATACATATATATGTGCATGCACATGCACACTGACCCACACACGTGCATAAACAAACAAAAAGAATGCAGCTTGGATAACGAACAGTGTCAATGTCTATTGGAAAGGTTGCAAGACACATGGAAAGCTTTAGTAAAAATGTAAACATAAATGAGTGGAAACTGAACCGGTGAGTGTGTTAAATGATAAGGCACTAGAAGAGGATGACTCTCCCCAGACACAGCAAAATATACTTCAACACACATACTCACATAAATAATCTTGCAAACCAACAAAATAAGTATATATATATATATATATATATATATATATATATATATATATATATATCTATATATATCTGATGATGATGATGATGATGATTATCATCATCATCATTATCATCCTTCTCATCATCATCATCATCATCATCATCATCATCATCTTCATCGCCATTTGACATCTGATTTCCATGCTGATGTGTTTAAATCCCCTGTAACTTAGCAGTTCAGCAAAAGAGACCGATAGAATAAGTACTAGGCTTACAAAGAATAAGTCCTCCTGGGGTCGATTTCTTTGACTAAAGGCAGTGCTCCAGCATGGACTAAAACAAATAAAATAAAAAAGAAAAAGAAAAGAAAAGATGTATACAAAACAGCATAACTACGATTCTGTGAGAAAAAAACTATAAAACTATGTTATAGATTATTTCACACAATGGAACATCTGACACTTTTACTTATTTATTAAGAGGATATATGTATTGAACACTTAATACAACCTGAAAGCTGACAGATTAACGATATTAAGTGATTAATAACAAATTCCAATTAGGTTCGTTAAACATTTCTGTAATCAAACTACATTCGTTCATCGTCATCTTTTTGTTCTCTGTGTAAACTTGACAATGTTCAAACATGGTGGGTTTTATTTCTGTGTATTTCTTGAGAAAAGAAAAATCTTTGAGTTTAGATGGTGGCTCTAGAAGCTAAAGTATTCCAAGGAAGACATGTCCATATGGTTTAAATATTTATTCATGATACACAGAGCATGCTTAAATGGTTGATCGGCCTTTTAAAAATGTCGTTTAAATTTATCACAAATCATATCTGACCCTTTAAAGGGGGAAGTGTTTGTAATAACAATGGGGTTGACCGTTGAAGCTTTTGTATGAGTGTTCAGGTTTTGCTGAATGACCTTCACAGATAATTTGTTTATAGGGGTCAAATGTATGTGCTGTACATTGGCTCCTTCCCTCTATCAGACTGGTGTCACCTGAATAGGTGTAACAGGTGTGCCATGTGTCAGGTGTCGAAGTGATTGCAGAGCAATGTGAGTGAGATGAAGTGTTTTGCTCAAGAAAACAATGCACCACCTGCTCTAGGAATTGAAACGATGATCTCGAGATCGTGAGTAGAACTCCCTAACCATCAGGCCATGCATCCTCACATAAAAATAATGATAATAATAGTTATTACTATTTCTACTCAAAGCACAAAGCCTTGAAAATTTTGAGGGGAAGGGGCTAGTTGATTACATCGACCCCAGTGCGTGACTGGTACTTATTTCATCGACCCTGAAAGGATGAAAGGCAAAGTCAACCTTTGCAGAATTTGAACTCAGAACATAAAGATGGACGAAATGCTGATAAGCATTTTGCCTGGCATTGGTAATGACTATCGGTCTCTGCCAGCTTCCAGCCTTAACGGCAATAATAGTAGTAGTAGTAGTCCTTTCTACTAAAGACACAAGGTCTGCAATTTCAGATAAGGGGTTAAGTCAATTGCATTTACCCCAGCGCACAACTGGTACTTATTTTATTGACCCCCACAAAAAAAAAATGAAAGGCAAAGTTGACCTTGGCGGAATTTGAACTTGGAACGTAAAGACAGACAAAATGCCACTTAGCATTTTCTCCAGTATGTGAACGATTCAGCCAGCTTACCACTACAAATTGGAGGGTCAAGTTTATGAAAAGTCAAGGGTCTCCATTGTGTGAAATCTGTAAGAGAGTCGATGAAAGCATTGCTCATATCATGAGCGAATGGCCTAGATTTGCTCAAAACCATTATAAGGTGTGGTGACACAATGAGGTAGTGAAAGGGCTACATTAGAAACTATGTGGAAAGTGGGATCTCAAGAGAGGCAAGGTGTGGTATGAGTACAGAGACTGCAAAATCGTATGGGGTTTCTTGAGCATAGTAACCTGGACCTAGTGGTGGTAGGTAAGGCGAAAAACATGTGCTGTATTACTGATTTTGTGTGCCCCTTTGACCAACGAATAGTGAAGAAGGACAGGGAGAAATAGACATATATAGCCTTCTTAAATACAAGATATTGGCCTTCCTCAATAGTCCACATGATATGGCCTTCCTAGGCTTTCATTGGCCTTGTCAATGGTAGATACCTAAAGCTGTCATCATAAATATCAAGTAGGCTTGTTAAAAATCAATCAATAGTGCCTTTTAAGTGGGCATAAATACTATAAGATTTTATCTTTTTGCCAGAAATATAGAAAAGATGCAGAAAAAAAAAAACCTAGTTCTCAAGAACAGGAAATTGCTATGAACAGAAAACTCATCTTACCCAATTCTGACCATATTTGTAATGTCAATGTACAGTAATAGGTGAAGTATTTGATGAAGAATCAGTTGTAGATAGTCTATATGTGTGTGTGTGTATGATGCGTGTCTTTGGATAGTTTTCCAAATAGAATTGTCTCGGCAGGGAACAACTCTGTGGGTCCTGTTTGCAGTTTTAATAGATTTTGGGGAGTAGCAGACATGCAACAATAGACATAAAAAAAAACATAATACTGATGTATCACTAGAAACTCCAGATAATTATATATATATATAT
>NC_068990.1:26870981-26872712 GCF_001194135.2 Octopus bimaculoides
TATAAATACACAATCTCTCTCTCTCTCTGTCTAATAATGTATCTATCTATCTACACACACACACACATTCATACATAGATTTATGTACGTACAACAGACCATTCTACAACATACATGATAAATATATAGGCTTTCCATGTTAAATGATGATGATGTATTTATTATGTATATATAAATATATACCTGTATATCTGTGTGTGTGTGTGTGTGTGTGTGTGTGTGTGTGTGTATATATATATATATATATATATATATATATATATATATATGGGTGTGTGTATGTATGTCTATAAAAATATACACACACACACACACACACATTGGATTATATTTCACCATAATGTGTCATCTAATTTTCTCCCAACCAAACCGTGTGAACTGACTTTGGAGTTTGCAGAACACTTTCTTCTTTTTCCTCTGAAGAAATGGTTAAATCAATTATTGATAAACAAATCTTTTTATAAGTTTTCTATAATTCCACATTTATTTGTATTTTTTTTATTGTCTCTTTAACAGATTCTTTTTTCATCATCATTTTTCTGGACTTACCATGGGGTTGACATAAAGGCTGTGTGAATATATATATATTTGTGTGTGTGTGTGTGTATTATATATATATATACACTTACACACACATACAAATATCATCATCATCATTTAACGTCTGCTTTCCATGCTAGAATGGGTTGGACGATTTGACTGAGGACTGGCGAACCAGATGGCTGCACCAGGCTCCAATCTGATCTGGTAGAGTTTCTACAGCTGGATGCCCTTCCTAACGCCAACCACTCCGAGAGTGTAGTGGGTGCTTTTACATACCACCGGCACAAGGGCCAGTTTGGCGGTACTGGCAATGGCCACACTCAAATGGTGTTTTTTTACATGCCACCTGCACAGGAGTCAGTCCAATGTTTTGTTCACATGCCACCATGTAAAGTATATCATAATCATTATTTAACGTCCGTCTTCCATGCTGGCATGGGTTGGACAATTTGATAGGAGCTTGCAAGCCAGAGAGAGCTGCACCAAGCTCCTTTGTCTACTTTGGCATGGTTCCTACAGCTGGATACCCTTCCAAAAACCAACCACTTTACAGAGTGTACTGGGTGCATTTATACTGGACTGGCTCCTGTGCAGGTAGCACGTAAAAAACACCTTTTGAGCATGGTTGTTGCCAGAACTGCCTGACTGGCCCTCATGCCGGTGACATGTAAAAGCACCCAGTATATTCTCAGAATGGTTGGCGTTAGGAAGGGCATCCAGCTGTAGAAACTTTGCCAGATCAGATTGATCACCAGTCCTCAGTCAAACCGTATGCATATATATATATATGTGTATATATGTATATATACTCACACACACTCACACACATATATATGTATGTATGTACATATGTGTGTATGTACATACAACAAATACACTTAGAAATATTTAATAGACGATGAAAGGACAGCGAACCAATAGTTTAACTATAAACCTAATACAAATACTTATCATAAATGGATTGATAAATATCAATAAATAGATCAGGTAGACATTTGTTTTGAGAAGAATTATCTAAGTCAGTGCCTACTCTTTGCTATTTTCCTGCCTCACCATAAAATGCCAGTCCACTTCACTAACATAAACTGTTTATGGATGCTGCAGGATGAGCATCTCATAAACCAGCGTTTATAGGTAAGTTACTCTAAATATTAGCAATATATATATATATATATATATATATATATA
>NC_068990.1:26872904-26877911 GCF_001194135.2 Octopus bimaculoides
TATATATGTATATATATATATATATATGTATATATGTATGTGTGCGTGTGTGTTTATATGTATGTATGTGTGTATGTATCACAGTATCATGGTGTTGACCAGACTATCCGATGTGAGGCATCTCTAGTTACAATACATTTTACATTGTTTTAACTTTCAAATGATGCCACCCTGTTATATGTATATATTTATATATATTATAAAACCAGCTGGACAACTTGATTCAAATAATACATAATTGTTTTATGAATATTTATATAAAAATATGAGCAGAAGTATGCGGACGTCACCATGAGGAGATGAAAATATAAAGAGTGACTCAGAGTATGGTTAAATAAAGAAAATAATGAAATAGATCATGGTAGTTTTAGAAGTCTTTGGATATGAAGGACAAATAAAAAATCACGATGCAATAAATTAGAATAGGAAAAAAAAAAAACATTGTTCTCACATTATATAAATATTGATGATATGAATTAATGGTAAGAGTGAATTAATTGGCATTAATCCATTAGCTGTAACAGAAGCGAGCTGTAGTTTTTATGTGAAAAATGATTATATAAAAATGTAATTCAGAAAAGATACATAACAATTGATTAGGGTTTTTAGAATATAGTAGCAGCTTGGGGACAATGTTAGGTTTGCAATGATCTGGAGATTTAAGGAGATTTTTGATGTTAGAAAATTGTTATAAAATAGATTTTGCAGGTTAAATAAAAGTTGTAATAAATATAAGACGACTGAAAATATCAATAGATTCGTATAAATGTATTGATATAAACATAAAGAAGAAAATCATTGAAAAGTTGTTCTGTTTTCAAAGAGAACTGAAAAAAATGTAAAAATAAAAAGTTTTGAAAAAAGGAACAAAGAAAACAAAATGGATTCTTAGAAAGATGAGAAATTTTAAAGGAAATTAAAGGAAATGGAATAAAATATTTGGGAGTATTTATTATACTATATCCATTTATCAGGAGAAATCTTTGCAGAGTTAGCATAAACAGTTGATTGAGAATGATTGAGAGTTACAGAACTGCACTTCTAGTGGAGGTACCTGGCTTACTGGTTAAGGTGTTGGACTTATGATCGTTAGATTGTGGTTTCGATTCCTAGACTGGGCAACGCATTGTGTTCTTGGGCAAAACACTTAATTTCACCTCACTCCAGTCCATTCAGCTGGCAAAAACAAGTTATCCTGTGAAAGACTGACGTCCCATCCAGGTGGGGAATTTATTCGCCATTGAAACCAGGAAACCAGTCCTTATGAGTCTGTATGACTCGAGAAGGTAACTGTACTTCATTTTTTTACACAATCTTCTGAAGGTTTCTGTAAATACTGAGAATGAAGGTTCCTCTGCTAAAAAACACGGTCTGCCCTAATATAAATGGTAAATGTCTTTTATTACAACTCCAAGCAAACCAATATTTTGTGAGTGGATTTGGTAGATGGAAACTGAGAGAAGCCTGTCTTATATGTGCATATTTGTGTCTCCTTGCTTGACATCATGAGATAGTTATAAAAGAATGTCACTGTTGTACAAGGAGTAGCATTCATTTCCAGTATTCTGCTAGAACATGTCTGGTTTAGGAGCAAATACTACCTTGGTTGGAAACAGGTAAGGGTTGGTGAGAGGAAGAGCATCCAGGTGAGAGGAAGAGCATCCAAATCTACCTGAATAAACACCATTCAACACATGCAAGCATGAAAAAGTGTACAGGGAGACAATGATGGTTTTAGATATATATAAATGCTTGCAAAAACAGTTTTGATAAAAGGATACAATTAAATCCGGCAAATCACCACAACCCCTGGTCCCTTGTAATTTCCTCAGTGAGGCCCAACATCTGAAGATCCTTTCTCATCACTTTGTCCCACGTTTTCCTGTGTCTACCCCTTCCACAGGTTCCCTCCATAATTAGAGCACAGTACTTCTTTATGAAACTGTCCTCATTCATACACATCACAGAACCAAACCAGCGTAGTCTTCTGTTTTGCACACAACATCTGATGCCTCTTATGACCAGTTTTCCTCTTAAATCACTTCATCACTCATCACTCAAATCACTTCATCACTCAAATCGTATTAAAGTGGTGAGTTAGCAGAATTGTTCGCAGCATGCCAGGCAAAATGCTTAGTGGCATTTTGTCCGTCTTTACATTCTGAGTTCAAATTCCACTGAGGTTCACTTTGTCTTCCATCCTTTCAGGGGTTGATAAAATAAGTACCCATTGAGCATGAGGTCAATGTAATGAAATAAGTTACCTCCCCAAAATTTCTGGCCTTGTGCTAAAATTTGAAATCAATATAAACATGGTATGCCATGGAGCTCCATCAAGTTTTGAAACAATGCAAAATGACAGAGAACCAGGACAGGGAATGATATGAAACAGCTAACAGCACAATAGTGTAGACTTCTGGAATGCATTTGCCTCCATTGGATGAATGCTTGATAACATTCTCAACAAACGGGCCCAAAATGAAGTGTTTAGATTGCCAAAGAGAGGACTAATAGTTCATACACAAGACCCTGTAGTGGTTGTGTTAAAGAAAGTACTGACAAACCACAACTACAACTGTTTATTATTCCATGTAAAAATGTCAATCATCATAATATAAGGAATTGTACATTCCTATGGACTCAACTCCCAAAGGGAAGAAACGTTTTGCTAACAATCTTTTCTCATGTAATAACCAGAATTTGGAACAAATGTAATGGAACTGCTACCTTGACCCCCTCACCTGGTTAATATTGCACCAGTTGAGGTGCAATATTAATATTCAGAGGTTCAGACTATTGACTGAGTGTATAGATAAATCTTACCACTCACACAAAATGGTGGCCTCTCAGAATGATATTGTTTCTCAGTATGCAAATGATGACTGTCTCATTTCACTATATATTCTCAACTATTGTGCCACCCTCAAATCAATCATGACCACCCTCCTCCATTTTGCCAAACTTATCATCCTACACAAGATCACCTCCTCCAATGCCTTCTCCCTTCTTGAAAGTTTATTTCTTGCAAGTACTTGGTGACCCTGTCAGTGCAGGTGCCACTTAAAAGCACCCGGTCCACACTGTAAAGTGGTTTGTGTTTGGAAGGGTATCCAGCTATAAAAACCTTGCCAAAATTGACCTCACCTGTGCTTGTGACACGTAAAAAACACTAAGTCCACTCTGCTGAGTGGTTAGTGTTAGGAAGGGCATCCAGCTGTACAAATCCTGCCAAAACACTCACAGAAGTCTGGTGCAGGCTTCAGCCTAGCTGGTTGTTGTGAAACTGTTCCCCCCATGCTAGCATGGAAGGCAGATGTTAAACGATGATGATGACGATGATGATGATGTCTCCACTCAAAACTTCGACTTGCAAGTCTCCGAGATAGCTAAGAAAGTCAGAATGTGCTCCACCTACACCAAACTGTGTGTTGGTTATACTGAGATTACCCAGATATTCTCACAGTTTACTAACCTTGGATCAGAGATAAACAGTCACTATATTAAATTATGTATCAGCACCAGCTTCCTCACCTGTGAACAACACAAAACATTTTTAAAATTCATTTCCTTTAGTTCTGACACACAATTTCATTTCCCAACATCTCCATCATCTTATATGTAACCTCTTTCACTTCAACACTAGCGCCATCTATGAAACCTATCAAATCTCACTGCTACCCCACTCATCCCAAACACTCCACCTCCTACACTCACTTGCTTTACATCTGTCATCTCCCTCTGGTCACGATGGTGATTCTGAGACTGAATTCCATCTTAGTACATATCCCAGCATTCAACTCAAACTGGATACACCTTTCCAATTCCAGATGCATCCCCACCTTTACATGACCACACCACCCACCTTCATGACCACACCACCCACAGGGCCAGCTTTCCATCCCCTCTTGCCCTGCAGCCCTTTCTGTCTTTCTAACATACTTTACTAGATGCATTCTGAATCCCTCAGTCTGACTCCACAACTTTCCACAATTTCCCTATCCCACCTTCCCCTCTTTCAAATGTTCCTTTAATCTGCATGACCTACTCACCCATTCTTCCCTCCCAACTCCCTGCGCCCAATATTTCCTCCACTTTTTCCCTTGTACGTTTTAAACCCCATTGCTTTCCTATCACTTCCAGTCATTTCCAATTTAACCCGACACACACCAACACACATATTTCTCCGTTGATTGTGTTCTATCTCTCTACTTTCAAATTTTCTAAGGAAGAACAATAAGATATTCTTCTCCTCCTCCTCCTCCATCATTATCTTCTTCTTACTCCTCCTCCTCTTCCTCCTTTTCTTCTTCTTCTTCCTCTCCTCTCTCTTTCTTTACCTTGTTATCCCTTCCTTCCAACTATAAATATTTGTTCCACTGAGGCTAATGTTGTTACTCTTAGAATTATTATTCATTGACTTATGTTGTTGTTGATGTTGTTATTAATATTGTTGTTGTTGTCATTATTATTTATGCTAGTTGTCATGCTCTGTTGTTGATTCATTCCAAAATATTCCTTTTTAGGAAATAAAATGTTTAAGAATTAAGGGATCTAATAACGTATAATTAGTTACCAGAAGGAAATTCCAGAAAACAAAATGGGTATTTTGGTTCTATATGTGCATAACTAACTACACACACACACACGTGCGCGTGTGTTTGTATATATATATATATATATATATATATATATACACTTTATTTAAAAGCAGCAGAAATATAACAAAAAAACCGTTACTCTGAGTTTCACGTTCCCGTTCATCGGACAGTTTTGTGCTTCCTCCGGTATATATATATATATATATATATATAAACACACATTTGTAAACAGAAATTAGTGTATAGATATTTATATGCATGCATGTTCATATGTGCATACATATGTATATATATGTATATATACATATATATATATATGCATACATACATACATATATGCATACATACATATATGCATACATACATACATATATATATATATATATATATATATATATATATATATATA
>NC_068990.1:26878192-26879766 GCF_001194135.2 Octopus bimaculoides
ATATATACATACGTGTGTGTGTGTGTAAAATTGTTATTTGCACCATGTACTGCAGTACAGCATAGTCTGAAGTGATTATTTGGATAGTAATTCTTAATATGTCCCAGATAGGTTAAGACAGAGCAAACAGAACTAATAGCCTGCCAGGCAAAATGCTAAGCGATGTTTCATCCGTCTACGTTCTGAGTTCAAATTCCGTTTAGTTCTAGTTGCCTTTCATCCTTTTGGGGTTGATAAAACAAATACCGCTGGAACACTTGGGTTGATGTAATTGACTTGTCGCCTTCCCCCGATATTGTTGGTCTTGTGCTAAAATTTGAGACCGATATGTCCAGATAGGTACAGATGCAAAGTATATTTGTTTGTGTAGTGTACATCATGATATATATATATATATATATTTATATATATATATATATATAGAGACGAACCACTACTCAGTCGACGAAGAACCCGTCCAAAACCATGTTGTGAGGCATATATCATATAGATACTAATCTAAAATTTTAATAATTTTAATAATATATAATATATCGTACATAGAAACATTCATCATAAAAATATTAATCTAAAAATCAAATAAAGCATAAATTGGACAGTAAAAATTAATACAATAATATAATGTATAAAAGTATAAAGTATAAAAGTCAGTACTTGTACATAGACTACGCGTGTTTCATGGCTGAATTAAGACTATATAAAATCATAGAACGGGAAAATGAGGTCAAATTCCTATATAAAAATTTTTTTAAATACCTAAAAGCATTATAAGGAATAAGAATAAACATAAGAAATAAAATAAATAATATATAAAAAGAGACCAAACTTGTAAGGGAATCCCTAAGTTAACGGCATTATTATTATTATTAAATGTTACAAGCTAAAAATATTGAAATAGAGTATTATAGTGAACAAGGTTAAATCATTATAGAAGAAGTAAATAAATGTAAAAAACGTGTTAGTGTATAAGGTTAATAAAAAAACGTAAGTCAATATTGTTTAGAATAAATTTAAAAAAAAAACATGACTTATCTGTCGGCAGGTTACTGAAGATTAAACTGAAGTCAGTGTACTTTAGCATTTATACTGAAAAGTTACGTGACAAATATGGCGTCCATTACCCAGAGATAAATACGTATTATATTTACTATAATAATAACGAAATTACCGAAAGATTTTCTCTCGTTTTATAATTATTATTTTGTGTAGATTTGAAGGTTTTAAGTATTTTAAATCTTCAATAAACGATATACTTTAGGTAGATCTTCTTATTTGCTAATTTAATATTTTTATGATGAATGTTTCTATGTATGATATATTATATATTATCAAAATTATGAATTAAAATCTTAGATCAGTATTTATATGGTATATATGTCTTTTAGCATGGTTTTGGACGGGTTTTTTGTTGACTGAATTGTAGAGTGGTGGTTCGTTTCTAAATTAGTTACACACACACACACACACATATATATATATTATATATTACGAAATTCTGTCTAATATTATACTGAATTTTTACCTGTAAGGTTGGAATAACTTTTTATTCCCTAATATTATTACTATATATATAT
>NC_068990.1:26879776-26883585 GCF_001194135.2 Octopus bimaculoides
TAGAAACTCCAAGTTTATATTAAATATTTTGTATAATATATATAAATAAATAAATAGGGTTAAACACAGGTGTTATTCAAATTCTTTTACTTCCGACACGTTTCGAAGATATCATTGATATTATTCCAAAGGAATAAAATGGTGTAAAACAATGAAGTCTTCTCTCCAGGGAAATGAAGAAATGAAACTCGTCAATAAGACATTTTAACAGAAAATGATGGATGGATATGTATAGTGATTAACTGAACGCTAATAAGTTTGTTTCGAAAAAAACGTTAGATGATATAACGTTAAAGGTAGCCTATAGAGAGAGGAGGGGTAAAAGAAAGAAGAAACCAAATAAATGAGAAGTATATAACTATGTGTATATTAAATAAAAACCATATAGTCTTGGAAAAATATATATCTAGTGAATGTGAAATGTAAGAAGAAATTTAATGTTTAAATTATATATAATGATAGATATCATTCATATGAACTAAAGGTGTGTTTCTGCCAATGTTTACATCGGTATTCATGCTCTATAACCGTGTTTACAAAGGAATTTTTAGAAAAAAAAGAATAAAAAATAGTTCAGAATTACAGAGAAGACAGAATTCCTTGCCTTTGTCATAAGGGATTGAAATTGAGAGAATCAACCAATCTAAATTAAATTGTTTATTGTGGTCTTTTAGATATCAAATTAATTAACTAAGCCCTGTACTGTTACATTTATTCATATCCCTAAATGTAGAGTAATGATAAGAAATTCTTCAAGATAATTCTACAAGGCGTAGGAGTGGCTGTGTGGTGATTGGCTTGCTTACGAACCACATGGTTCCCGGTTCAGTCCCACTTCGTGGCAACTTGGGCAAGTGTCTTCTACTTTAGCCTCGGGCCGACCAAAGACTTGTGAGTGGATTTGGTGGACGGAAACTGAAAGAAGCCCGTCGTATATATGTGTATATATATATATGTGTGTATGTGTGTGTGCGTATATGTTTGTGTGCTTGTGTTTGTCTCCCATCATCACTTGACAACCGATGATGCTGTGTTTACGTCCCCGTAACTTAGCGGTTCGGCAGAGGAGACCGATAAAATAAGTACAGGGATTGCAAAGAATAAGTCCTGGGGTCGATTTGCTCGACTAAAGGCAGTGCTCCAGCGTGGCCACAGTCAAATGACTGAAACAAGTAAAAGAGTAAAAGATTAAAGAGACAGAGTATAACTGAGAAGATGTACTTCCAATATAAAAAAATACTTCATTACCAGAAGTAATTTTACACTGGTATACAGAATTTTTAATTGTAGAGTTACTTGACGTAAACTTGATTCTGTTGTTATTGACTTCAGATACAATAACCTTGTTATTAATATTTCTAGTGAGATGGGTGGTATTAGCCAAATTAATGTTAGTACTAGTAAATGCATCAATATTTAATAGTTTAATATTATGTGAAGAGATAATTGGTAAGAGATTTTTTGTGTTAGAAAAACCAATCTTAACCGTGTGTGAGTTGATAATAGAGTAATACCGAGAATTCTTTGGAAAATTCCTAATAATAGCATCACGAAACTGCAAAGGTAGATTAGATTTACTTTGCCTCCCATAAGGAATAATTAACCAAATTGTTTTACTATTAGTTACCTTATTTTTAGTGTAACTATCTTTGAAAAACATAGATTTACCTTTAGAACAAAAATAGGGGATTAAATAAGAGTTATCTCCCTTCCTCTGTTTGGTGTTGGCGTATAAATTAAAATTGATATCGTTTACATCCTTACAACTAGATTTCGTATCTCCATTAGTAAAGGTAGAATAAGATTGAATGGAATTAATGTAGGTAACTTTCTCTGTATAACCTGCTTTAAGTTATGCAGAGTTATAAAATTCGGCCTTATCTCTGAAAATGTCAACATTAATCAGATAACTCTAAATGAAATATTCTTAACGAAGTTCTTAGTTATTGCCCTAGAATGATTACTGAATTTGCCAATATACTTTAAGATTGGTCAATGGTTTATGGTATGGAAAGTACGAGTTATTGTGTAAGTTAAGTGTAATATCTAAAAAGTTGGCCTTCGTTACGTCATAATCATAGACGATGCCTAAGTCCATTCTACGGAAAAAATTAACTAAACTATTCTTAACTTTTTGTACTTTTTGGTCGGAAACATTTTGAAGGAAAAGTAAACAATCATCACGAAATAGACCTCCATTTATGTTTAGGAACTGTTCTGCCATTTCAAAAAGTATATATACACAGACTAAATCAGCTACTTGTGCTGAATCCGAACTTCCCATCGTAACATCAAAACCATCTTGTGTGTCTTTACGGACCCATAACTTATTGTCAAATTTCATGATAGATTTTCTTGCGACCAACACAACATTAATTTCTTCCCTGGTGAGACCAGCTTAGTTATGAGCAAGCCAAAGTGCCTTATTAAGTATTATTGGGTTGGTGGAGGAATAAAAACTAGAAATGTCAAACTGGATAAACTTAGTGCTCCTCTTACTATTAAAAGAACTAAACCAGTGTTGGGATGACAAACACAGACACACAAACACACGCATATCTACATACATACATACATACATACATACATACATACATATATACATTTTTATATATATATATATATTGGGTTGGCAACTAAGTTCCTGTCATTTTTTTAAATTTTGGAATCTATTTTTTCGAGGATTTTGTTTTTGAATCATTTTGGAATCTTTTTTTTTCTAGTTAATTTTAGTTAATTTTTGTTTATTTTCAGATCATTGAAATGGAATGTCAAGTTAAGAAAAACGAGCATTTTTGACACCTCCTTTTTGCTTTTAATCAAGGTTCTACGGCCGCAAAAGCTGCTCGTGACATTTGTACTGTATACGGAGAGGGTGCCATAGCTGAAAGAACTGCTCATGATTGGTATGCCAAGTTCAAAAATGGAAATTTTGACCTCAAAGACGCACCTCATTCTGGCTACCCGGTTGAGTTCGACGAGGAGCGATTAAACCAACTTTTGCACGAAAACTCTCATCAAACGACAAGGTAACTGGCAGAGGAAATAGAATGCTCCCACACTGCTATACAGAAGCATCTTCACTCGATAGGAAAGGTTCAGAAGTGTGAAGCACGGGTTCCGCATGCTTTAAGTGACAAAAATCAATGAGCCACAATCTCCACTGGTTTGCTTGCTCGTCACCGCTCAACTCATGAACACAAGCAACAATTTCTTTACCGAATCATTACTGGCGACGAAAAATAGTGTTTGTACATCAATATGAAGCAGTGTAAGGAATGGCTTAGCCCCAGTAAACAAGCGACACTGCACGTGAAACAAGATAATCATCCACGTAAAACGATGTTGTACATATGGTGGGACTGAGAAGGGATTATCTATTACGAATTACTTGAACGGAACCAAATGGTCAACGCGGAACTTTATGTTCAACACGGCTATTCAAGAGAAAAGACCTAATTGGAAGCATGGAGTTCTTCTGCTGTATGACAACGCCCGCCCTCATATTGCCAATATGACCAAGGAAGCTATTCAAACGCACGGCTGGGAAGTGCTGCCACACCCGCCGTACTCTCCTAATTTGGCACCAACTGATTTCCACCTCTTTCGATCTCTTCGATCTCAGTATTGAACGAAACAGTGTTTCGTTCAATACTGATGTAGAATTGAGAGCTTGGTTGGATCAAGAGCCAGTCCAGGGGCACTAGCAACGATCTCGCTCGAAAATCCTACGAAGGCCAGTCAGGCGGTACTGGCGACACATATATATATAGACATATATAACATATATATATATATATATATATATA
>NC_068990.1:26883749-26886912 GCF_001194135.2 Octopus bimaculoides
AAGAGAAAGAGAGAGAGAAAGAGAGAGAGAGAGAGAGAGAGAGAGAAAGAGAAAGAGAGAGAGAGAGAGAGTGAGAGAGACAGACAGAGAAAGAGAGAGAACATGTATAAATTGACAGATGAAGCCAGCAAATGGAGGAACTTCGAAGTCACAATTAACCAGTTACTTATAAAAAACAAACAAACAAACAAACATGCTAATTTCCTGCAGTGAGTGATCCTTCAATTACTCTTTTACTGCTTTCACATTAATTTTTCCTTATAAATAGACATTAAACCAATATACACACCTCCATACACACACACACACGCATACGCATATTCATATATATATATATATATATATATATACATCAACCCACACACACACACATGTACTTATATGTATACGTATACATACAGACATATACACATATACACGTGTTGCAATGTTAGAGAACAATAGGACCTCACTAATTATGAGTTCCACTGAAAGTTGTTGGACTCGTTAAATAAATCATATGAGTTCATTTGTATATGTTTTAGTTTGTTTTCTCTTTATGCTTTTGTTTTTGTTTAATTACTTTCAATATTTGCACAGGTTTTTCTTTTTTTTTTTTATTAATTTTTTATATTTTTAGTTTTAATTTCTGATTGCAGGATTGGCAGTAACAGGTAGCAACAGCAGCAACAACAACAACAACGACTTCAGAACTAGCATGGAAAAGAAGGAAAAGAAGGAAAAGAAAAGGGAAATGAAGTGAAATAAAATAAGAAATAATATAAAGAATGAAAGCAATAAAATGCAAAGACAGTATTAGCCATTGCTGTGTGAGCAACAATTATGAAGAAAAACAACAACAACAACAGCAATAATGCCGTACAAAGGAACAATGCTAAGAAGTAGATCGGCTACATCATCACAACAACCTTAATCAAATAACAACAACTGATAACGACAACAACAATAACAATTACAACACCAGCAGCAGCGGTAACAACAGCTGTAGCAGTAGCAGCAGCAGTAGCAGCATCTGTAGCAGCAGCAGTAGCAGCAGCAGTAGTAGGTGGAGGAATAACTGGATCATGAATGGGGAGCCAATTAGGGTTTGGTCGTTAGATAACTTGGTCTGCTAGAAATAGCAGTTATGGTCCCTCCTGTATAGCAGTCCGATGTTCTTGCGAATAAAGGGAGGGAGCACATTGGAGGATGTAGTCCCTGATACACTAGGCCTGGAAAAGGAAAAAGAGAAATAGGCGAAGGCTGTTTGGTTGCGGATGGATTAATTTGTTTTGGTCAAGGATGGCTTGGGGTGGGGGCAGCAGCAGCAGCAACAACAACACCAAGGGCGATTTTGCCATTTGCCTTAAATCCTTCTGGGGTCGGTAAAATAAGCAGCCAGTGGAGCACTGGGGGTTGATATCATCGATTTAGCCCCTCCCCCCAAATTGCTGGCCTTGTGCCAAAATTTGAGACCAATGTAGAATCGCATAGTTCATGCCTTACACACACACACACACACACGCATATACCGACACATATAAACACACTGTTCTTGTATCGCTTTGAGTAGTCTTACCGCTACATTTTGAAAGTCCAATTGTCTATGATTTATTTGCGTTGTTGTTGCACATATTGTTGTAGCTCATGATCATCATCACCATCATCTTTACAACCACCACCCTCGCCGCCGCCGCCGCCACCGCCGCCGCCGCCGCCGCCGCCGCCGCCACCACCACCATCACCGCCTCCACCTCCATCACTAGTGGCATTATTGTTATATTACCAGCCTTATGTTTGTTCAATATTTTTTTTTCCTTTTCTATTTGCCTTTGCAAACCAGAAATAATCTCATTTAATACAAGCATCTTTACTTACTGCCAATGTTGTTGTTGTTGTTGTTACTGATTTTGTTTTTGAATAATTATTTTTGTTGTCGTTGTTGTTCTTGTAGCCAGTTATACTACTTTAAATTAGGCACTTTCATGTTGGTCGTTGAAATGTTTACAGCTATGTAAACAAATGCACTCAAATATGTGTATATAGAGATATGCATGAATATATAGATATGTATGTATATGGGTGTTATCACAGATACACAGAAACACTCACTTATACAGATACATGTGTGTAGTCACTATGACACATACACATAAATTTGCGTATATATATATATATACATATATATACATATATATATATATATATACATAGGCATGCAGGAAGTAAATAGACACCTTTAATTTTCAAAATCTCTGATCTAAGCGTCTTAATATGTTTTCAGCAGTGTAGAATTTACAATGTAATTATTCTTTTTCATTCCAGGTGCCATTATATTAAGCATTTGTGAAGAGTAACCATGCCACGTACAAAAAATTCAGCAGAACTGTCAGATTTTCAAAGAGGTCGTACTGTTGGGCAATCTGACGCTGGACTTAGCCCGCGAAAAATTGCCGAAGATCTTCAAATTCCTCTTGCTACTGCTAATAGAATTATAGTGCAATTCAAAAACCAAAGAAAAGGATCAACAGATTCTCGTCCCGGCCGATTTGGGCCCTCGGAAAGGAAGTCTTGCTGTTTGAAGAGAATTGTGGAAAACAAACCCCGTTCGAAGACTTCTGACATTACAAAACAGCAAGAAGTTAGTCCAAGAACGTGTGTTACATATCTGCATAAGCTTGGGTATTATGGACAAGCAGCTAGAAGAAAACCTCTCCTTCAACCAATTAATATCTAATATAAAATTTTGAAAATTAAAGGTGTCTATTTACTTCCTGCATGTCCGTATATATATGTATATATATATATATTTATATTGCAAATTCTAGAGGTAATACTTGATAATTGTAAGCACCTGTATATGCCAGATAGTGGCCGAGGTGAAAGAATATATTAAAAACGTAAAGTTAAAAATTCAAACAGAACACAAAGGATTCCGCGGTACATGTGTTTCAAGCTTTATACACAAACAGTCGTTGCATCATTATATTAGTATATAATTGATATACAGGATGGTTTAAAGCTATCTTCGGCCGCAAATATATTCCGTCCCAAGATTATATCACAAAGAAGAAATCACAAAGAAAAAAGAAAAAGAGAGAGAAAAAGCGGAAGTCCACTTGGTATTATACATTGTAATATCCATAGTAATATGCTGATCCTTTAAGTTGATACATTTACATAA
>NC_068990.1:26887798-26890298 GCF_001194135.2 Octopus bimaculoides
TATATATATATATATATATATATATATATATTATCATTATCGTTATTATTATTATTATTTGAAATGATATTATATGTAACTCTTACTAAATATGTTGAGTGTCTTTTACTTTCATTTGTCCACTCACTCATATATATATATATGTATATATATATACGCACAAACATGTCTTAGGTCAGTCTTGCCTTTTATCTTTTTTCTGGTCAATAAAGCTCTAATCTAATACTGAAGTCGACTAATCTTTCCTTTCTCACTTGCACTTATCTTCTTTCTCTCACTACTTACTTTCTGTCCTTCTCTCTCTCTCACTCACTCTCTGTCCCTCCACAAGTGTGAAAACTATTGCTGAAAGCACTTTTCTTGTAAGCTGGTCATGTCATGACAGCTTCCTTATGACTTCATTAGGAAGAGGCAGTGGAGTGTCCAATGATATTATGTGCACGCACACACACACACACACACACACATATATGTGTATATATGGGTAAGTGTAAATATATATATTTATCAATGTACGAATACACCTACATATACACATCTACATAGATGTATACACATAAGAATGTGGTACAGTAGTTGTGTCAAAGTTATCTTGGTTAGTTTCTGTATGGCGTTATCACCCATCCCTTACACATCACACGCCTTCAAGTTATGTCACAGCCAGCAGCATTCAACAAATGCCAGAACAACATGACTATATCTCTCGCTAATCTTTCACTCAACGATGATTAATATATTCTCTCGACCAATCAGATCTGATCAAATAAAAAAAAAAAAAAAAAATCTATGATTGAAATATTTCAAAGAATCTACAAAGTTGTTTGTACAAATTAAACCACTGCGAGACTTTACATCAATCAGTTGTGAACCAATATTGGAACTAGTTTTATGTTTCAATTAAACTGTGTACTTAAAATATTTTCCCCTCCGCTATTTTACAAACATGCAATGAAGCCAAGAATTAATTTACAGTTTGTTTTCTTTACTTTCTGCTTTTTCTGTGTTTTTTTTTTGTCTTCTTTTGCATCGTTATTTTAAATCGAACATAACGGTAAAAAAAGAAACACAAAAATCAAAACAAAACAGAAACAAATGTTTGCGATCATTTTCAGTTTGCAGTTTTCATACAATCTTATGTTAAATAAATACTTTGGGAAAACATACGAGAAACATCAGAATTCTGTAGAACACAGATGCTGTCTCAGTCATCAATTAGATTATTATTATTTAAGTTTCCACTCGCTAATGCCGCTTGTTAAAAATGGTAAAAAACATGCTATAATTATTTAAGGTTTCTTACTTACAAAAGATGTAGCAGTTAGTTGGAATTCAACATCAACTATTCTTAAATAAAGCATGTGAAGGTACATGGCTTAGTGGTTAGGGTGTTGCACTCATGAATGCTAGATCATGATTTCAATTCCGGGATTGGGCAGTGTGTTGTGTTCTTGAGTGAAACACTTCATTTTGCATTACACCATTCCACTCAGCTGTAAATGTGTCACAAGGCCTGAAATTTTTGGAGAGGGGGTGCCAGTGGATTAGATCGACCCCAGTACGCAGTTGGTACTTAATTTATTGACCACCCGAAAGGATGAAAGGCAAAGTCGACCTCGGTGGAATTTGAACTCAGAACGTAAAGAGAGACGAAATATTAAATGGGTCACTTTGCAACAGACCAGCCTTCCAATTGGGGGAATGTTGACCTCTTGCCTGACCTGTGGGGTGGCAATATTCAAAAGCTAAATAAGATGGTGAGCTGGCAGAAACTTTAGCATGCCGGGTGAAATGCTTAGCAGTATTTTGTCTGTCTTTACGTTCTGAGTTCAAATTCTGCCAATGTCGACTTTGCCTTTCATCCTTTCAGGGTCAATAAATTAAGTACCAGTTGTGTACTGTGGTCGATCTAATTGACTGCCCTGTCTCCTCAAGAATTTCAGGCCTTGTGTCTAAAGTAGAAAAGATTATTCAAAAACTAAAATGAGGCAAAGTGCACTGTGACCAGTGATGTGTAACAACATCTGATAGTCTGATTGATCATTACTGGTATTTCTAACGGAAAATCTGGGCTGATGACAACCAAAGTTAATTGGAATCTGAGAATATTGGCCCTTACATACTTTTGTGTAAGTGCTAAAGAGTGTAGCAAGTAAAATCTCATAATGCAGGGGGAGCTGGCAGAAACGTTAGCACGTCGGGCGAAATAATTAGCGGTATTTCGTCGGCTGTTACGTTCTGAGTTCAAATTCTGCCGAGGTCAACTTTGCTTCTCATCCTTTTTTTGTCAATAAATTAAGTACCAGTTACGCACTGGGGTTGATGTAATCGACTTAATCCATTTGTCTGTCCTTGCTTGTCCCCTCTATGTTTAGCCCCTTGTGGGTAGTAAAGAAAGAAGGTAAAACCTCTGGTTCATTGCACTTGAAAACTGTTTCAAGAGTAAGCATTTCATCTGCATCAATTCAAACCGTGATGGTAGCTGAAAATGAAACAAAATTTT
>NC_068990.1:26892978-26894438 GCF_001194135.2 Octopus bimaculoides
TATATATGTGTGTGTGTGTGTGTGTATGTGTGTGTAATCTAACACGTTTTGAGTACAATTTTTCTCGCTTACAACTGTAACCATAAAAGATTACTCGTTTCCGTCCGGTCAATCACTAATCGACCAACCGAGAAAATGAAGCTTAAACAGAATATAATTAAATAAAACTCTACTACACGTGGGCACAGGTGCAGGGGTGGCTGTGTGGTAAGAACCCAAGCACATGGTCCTGGGTTCAGTCCCACTGCATGGCATCTTGGGCAAGTGTCTTCTCCTACAGCTTCAGGCTGACTAAAAACTTGTGAGTGGATTTGTGAAATGGAAACTGAAATTGCCAGCAAGCCAAGTGAGACCATAGCCCGTGGCCTATGCCAGTGGGTGTAACCAGCCCACTTATGAGTACCCCTCATTCATTGGACAATAAGCTTTGGTTGTGAAGATTTATTGAGGCAAGTGAAATCAAATCAAAATCGCTGACGTGGCCGATGACAGTACAGACTGATTGGCACTTGTGCCAGTGGAATGTTAAAAGCACATCCGAGCGTGATCGTTGCCAGGGCTACGGATTGGCCCCCATGCCGGTGGCACGTAAAAAGCACCATGTGAGTATCATCGTTGCCAGTGCCGCCAGACTGGCCCTCGTGCCAGTGTCATGTAAAAGCACCCACTACACTCTCGGAGTGGTTGGTGTTAGGAAGGGCATCCAGCAGTAGAAACTTTGCCAGATCAGATTGAGCCTGGCGCAGCCTACTGGCTTACCAGTCCTCTGTCAAACCGTCCAACCCATACTAGAATGGAAAGCGGACGTTAAACGATGATGATGATGATGATAATGATGATGATGATTCTAATCGAAACTTCCATGCGTTAACATGTAGCTCCTTGCGACAATGCGACCTTTCATTCAATCCAAATATCCTTGGCCTGAAGATTAGCCTGCGGTAGACACCTCACTCGCTATGAAACGTATGTAGTCCAGAACTTATCTACTCCATTCCTTTACTACTCTAGGTACAAGAGTAGGGAGCCAGTTGATTAAATCGACCCCAGTATGCAACTGTTACTTAACTTATCGACCCCAAAAGGATGAAAGGCAAAGTTGACCTCGACGGAATTTGAACTTAGAACGTTGCGGCAGACGAAATACCGCTAAGCATTTCGCCCGGCGTGCTAACGTTTCTTATTTCTCTACTGCCCACAAGGGGCTACACACAGAGGGGACAAACAAGGACAGAAAAACGGTTTAAGTCGCTTATATCGACCCCAGTATGTAACTGGTACTTATTTAATCGATCCCGAAAGAATAAAAGGCAAATCAACCTCGGCGGAATTTGAACTCAGAACATAGCAGCAAACGAAATACCACTAAGCATATATATATATATACTTACACACATACATATATATATACATATACATACACACATACATACATACATACATATATATATATATATATA